>NW_026126281.1:0-81296 GCF_943737965.1 Phodopus roborovskii
ATAAATACAGTGTTCCACAGCCAGACAATATGCAGAGTATGGGAAAATTTCAACACTCAGCCCCACGTGGGATTTCAACATCAGATCTCTTGTCTCATGGCTTAGGGAACAGTGCAGATGAATAGGCAAAAAAGAGTGTAGGAGACAGAAGGGATTGAGAACACCTAGGAAACAACTCCCTCTGAATCAACTTACATATTAACTCAAACAGATGTAGTCAGCATATCCAAGGCCTGAACAGGACTATACCATATATGATCCTAGAGCTTAAAGGAGAAGTGGACACAAGCCCCACTCTAACTGGGAAACTATCTCAAATCGATACACACTTGTGAATGAATATTTATTTTTCTCCAATGGAGTCTCCCTGTAGAATAAAACTACAATTATGATTTTCAAAACAGGGTTTCTCTGTGAAACAGTCCTGGCTAACTGAAACTCACTCTGTAGACCAAACTGGCCTCTAACTCACAGAGATACACATAACTCGAAGTCTGCCTCCCCAGTGCAGTGATAAAAGGTGTGCATCACCATCATCAATTGAGAAACTACTCTCAATTGTAAGTTGTATGCCACCAGTAGATAATCAACAACAAAGCAACTCAACATCATCTTTGGAGATTGCCTGTCTCATAATTTCATAACAAATATGTTCCCATTATTTTATTCTTTTTAAAGTCTCTCTTGAGGAAAACTTTCCAAACCTGAAGGACATGCCCATGAAAGTACAAGAAGCATACCGAACCACAAATAGGCAGAACCAAATAAAAAAGACCCCTCGACATATAATAATCAAAACACCTAGCATACAGAATAAAGAAATTATATTAATACCAGTGAAGGAAAAAGGACAGGTAACATGTAAAGGCAGATCTATCAAAATTACACCAGACTTCTCCATGGAAACCCTCAAGGTCAGAAGGTCCTGGAAAGATGTTCTAAAAGTATTAAAAGAACACGGATGCCAGCCTAGGCTACTACATTCAGCAAAACTCTCAATCACTATACATGGAGAAAACAAGATATTTAATGACAAAAACAAATTTTCCCAATAACTATCTACAAATCCAGCCCTACTTAAATTATTGGAAGGAAAACTCCAACCCAAGGAAGATAACTATGCCCAAAAAAATATAGGCAACAGATAATCCAACTACACCAGAAACCAAGGGTAAAGCAGAACTAATATATTCACAATACCACTGACAACAACAAACCTAAATCAAACAAGCATCATCAATGAACCTTACTCACCCTCAACATTAATGGTCTTAACTCACCTATAAAAAGACACAGGCTAACAGAATGGATAGGAAGACAGAATCCATCCTTCTGCTGCATACAAGAAACACATTTAAGCTTCAAAGATAGACATTACCTCAGGGTAAAGGGATGGGAAAATATTTTCCAATCAAATGGAACCAAGAAGCAAGCAGGCATGGCTATCCTAATGTCTAACAAGTTAGACTTCAAACCAAAATTAATCAAAAGAGATGAAGACAGTCATTTCATATTCATTGCAGGAGAATCCATCAACACAAAGTCTCAGTTCTGAACATCTATGCCCCTAATGCAAAGGCACCCACATTCGTAAAAGAAACACTACTAAAACTTAAAGCTCATATAAAACATCACACACTTAGAGTGGGAGACTTCAATACTACACTCTCAACACTAGACAGGACCACAAATCAGAAACTCAACAATGAAACAAAAGAACTAACAGAAGTTATGTCTCAACTGGGGTTAACAGATATTTATAGAACATTCCATCCAAAGACAAAAGAATATACCATGTTCTGTGCTCCACTTGGAACCTTCTCTAAAATTGACCACATACGAGGTGGCATAACAAACCTCAACAGATACGAGAGATAGGAATCGTCCTCTGTATCTTATCAGACCACCATGCTTTAAAATTGGAATTCAACAACAACAAAAATTGCAGAAAACCTGCAAACTCATGGAAACTGAACAATGTGCAATTGCACCACACCTGGGTCAAGGAAGAAATAAAGAAATTAAGGACTTTCTAATATTCAACGAGAATGAGGACACAACATCCCCAATCTTATGGGACACCTTGAAAGCAGTGCTACGAAGGAAGTTCATTGCACTAAGTGCCCATATGAAGAAAACAGAAGATAGTCACATGAGAGAATTGACAGCACAAATGAAAGCCTTAGAACAGAGAGAAGCAAACTCACCCTGTAGAAGTAGACACCAGGAAATAATCATCTTGAGGGCTGAAATCAACAAAATAGAAACCAGGAAAACAATACAAAAAAAAAATGCAACGAAGAGTTGGTGTTTTGAGAAAATCAAAAACTTAGACAAACCTTTGTAAGGAGTATGGTTTCTCCGCCTGCTGCTGCTGGTCTTGTCCTGCCACCGCGCCAGCCCCAACTAATGCACAGAGACTCTGTATTTGATACAATGCTATTGGCCAGGTGCTAGTTTCTTATCAGATAGTTCTGTCTTAATTATTAACCCATTTCTATGTATTTCCACGTGGTCTTACCGAGAGTGAAGGAATGGCGGTTCTGTTCTCTCCAGGCTGTCCATCCTGACTCTCCTTACTACTTCCTATTTCCTCCTTGTCTCCTAGTCCCTCCTATCTTCCTTTCCTATTGGCAAACAGTGCTTTATTCATTAACCAAATGAGAAACATATACAGAATGACATCTCCCATCAAATCTTTATCCAAATTAACGAAAAAGCAGAGAGAGAACATGCAAATGAACAAAATCAGAAACAAAAAGGGGAACATAACAACGGACAAAGAGTAAATCCAGACAACTTTCAAGTCAAAATTTGAAAAATCCTTCAATTCCCAAAACTTGAAAATTCAAAGTAAAGGGACGAATTTCTGGATAACTATCACTTACCAAAATTAAATGAAGACCAACAAACACCTGTGATTTTTATAAAAAAATTTAATAATTTCAAAACTAAATTTTTAATTTCATGTCACTGCCAGTTCACTCTCCCTCCCTCCCTATCTACCTTTTACCCTCTCTGCCCTCTCATATGCATCCTAACCACCATCCCCTCCCATACCCCACCCCAATTCCATATGTAGGGGAATGCCATCCAGTTGGAGTCATGTAGATCTGACAGGTCATGTGAAGTAGGGACTAGGGCTTCTCTCCTATCTCTAGGTTAAGGCAGTTATCCCTCCATGGGGGATGTGTTCACAAGGTCATTTTGTGTACCAGGGATACATCCTGGCTCCACTGTCTGAAGTCCCTCAGACTGCGCAGTCTTTCTGCCTGAGACTCATACTCAGGGGGGGCCTGAGTCAGTCCCATGCTGGCTTCCTGGATATCAGTCTGGTGGGCCGTTAGCTCCTCCTTGTTCAGGTAAGATGTCTCTATGAGTTTCTGCCGCCTGGTCTTGTCCTCTCCATCTGCATCTGGGCTGTACTTCAACTCAGTGTTTATGTATGGGTGTTTGCTCCTGTGTCCAACAGGCATTAGATGAGGGCTACATGGATGAATTAGTTGTTGATCTCACTATCCGGAAAGGGCATTTATGGTAGCCTTTCCATGGAAGCTCAAATTGTTAGTTGGGAGCAGTCTTGTAGTTCTCTAGACCTTTCTTTGTGTTCAATTTTATCTTCAAACCAATAATGGCTCCCTCCTTTATGCTCTCTCTCTCTCTCTCTTTCCCTCTCTCTCTCTCTCTCTGTCTCTGTCTCTCTCTCTCTCTCTCTCTCTCTCTCTCTCTCTCTCTCTCTCTCTCTCTTGTCTCCTGTCTTCTATTCCTAACAGGGCTCAATGTTCCTTGTTGCATGTGTTTTCCTTTCCTCTCCCTCATTTTCTCCTACTTATCTCTCAATTTACTGCCCCCCCACTTCACCTTTGCTCTGTGGAGCTTGTCCCTTCCCGGTTCTGTGAGGGACCTTATATGAATCTCTTAGAATACACCTTGTATCCTAGTTCCTCTGGTGGTGTGAATTATAGGCCAGTGATCATTTGATCTAGGTCTAAAATCCATATATGAATGAGTACGTACTATATTCCTCATTTTGTGAATGGGTTTTCTCATTCAGGATGGTTTCTCAAGTGCCATCCACTTGCCTGCGAATTTGAAGACACCATTATTTTTTTTTTCTGCAGAGTAGTATTCCATTGCGTAGATGTGCCACATTTTCATTATCCATTCTTCAATTGAGGGGCATCTAGGTTGCTTCCAGGTTCTTGCTATTACAAATAGTGCTGCTATGAACATAGTTGAACAGATGTCTTTGTTGCATGGATGTGAATCCTTTGGGTATATGCCTAAGAGGGGGATTTCCAGGTCCTGTGGTAAACTAATTCCCATTTTCCTGAGGAACCACCACACTGATCTCCAAAATGGCTGTATGTCTTTGCACTCCCACCAGCAGTGCAGGAAGGTTCCCCTTTCTCCATATCCTCTCCAGCATGAGTAATTAGCCATTCTGCCAAGAGTAAGATGGTATCTCAAAGTTGTTTTGATTTGCATTTCCCTAATACCTAAGGATGTGGAGCACTTTCTTAAGTATCAACACAATTTCATGATAAAGGTCTTGGAGAGGTCAGGGATAACATGAACATACCCAAACATAATAAGAGCAATGTACAGCAAACCAACTACCAACGTAAAAGTGAATGGACAGAAAGTTAAGCCATTTCCTCTAAAATCAGGAACATGACAAGGCTGCCCTCTCTCCCAATATCTCTTCAATACCATACTAGAAGTTCTAGCTAATGCTTTAAGACAAGAAAAATAGATCAAGGGGGTCCAAATTGGAAAGGAAGAAGTCAAACTGTCTCTATTTGCACATGATATGATAGTTTACATAAGCAACCCAATAAACACTACCAGGGAACTCCTACAGCTGATAAACACCTTCAGCAAACTAGCAGGATACAAGACAAACTCAAAAAAAAATCAGTAGCTCTACTCTTTTCAGACGACAAAGAGACAGAGAAAGAAATCACAGAAACATTACCCTTTACATTAGCCACAAGCAACATAAAGTATCTTGGTGTAACGCTTACCAAACAAGTAAAAGACCTATATAATAAGAACTTTGTGACTCTAAAGAAAGAAATTAAAGAAGATACCAGAAAATGGAAAGATCTCCCATGCTCTTGGATAGGCAGGATAAACATAGTAAAAATGGCAATCTTGCCAAAAGCAATCTACAGATTCAATGCGATCCCCATTAAAATCCCACCACAATTCTTCACTGACCTTGAAAGAATAATAATCAACTTCATATAGAAAAACAAAAGAGCCAGGAGAGCCAAAAAACCCTATACACTAAATAAAAAAAAAAAAAAAAAAAAAAAAAAAAAAACTTCAGGAGGCATCACCATTCCTGCCTTTAAGCTCTTCTACAGACCTATAGTTCTGAAAACAGCCTGGTATTGGCATAAAAATAGACAGGTAGACCAATGGAATCGAATTGAAAATCCTGATATTAACCCACACACCTATGAACACCTGATTTTTGAAAAAACAGCTAAAATTACACAATGAGGCAAAGACAGCATCTTCAACAAATGGTGCTGGCACAATTGGATGAGGGTGTGCAGAAGACTGCAGATAGACCCATGTCTATCGCCATGCAAAAAAATCAAGTCCAAATGGATCAAATCCATTGAACTTCTTAGAAGAGAAAGTAGGAGGTACCCTTGAACAAATTGGTATAGGAGACCACTTCCTGAACATAACTCCACGGGCACAGACACTGAGATAAACAATTAATAAATGGGATCTCTTCAAACTTAGAAGCTTCTGTAAGGCAAAGGACACAGTGGACAAGACCAAAGAGCAGCCCACAGACTGGGAAAAGATTTTCACCAATCCTATATCCAACAAAGGGCTGATCTCCAAAATATGCAAAGAACTCAAGAAACTAGTCAACAAAACACCAAATAACCCTATTGAAAATGGGGTACAGAACTGAAGAAAGAATTCTCAATAGAGGAAATAAAAAAGGGCGAAAGACACTTAAGAAAGTGCTCAACATCCTTAGCTATCAGGGAAATGCAAATCAAAACAACTTTCAGATACCATCTTACTCCTGCCAGAATGGCTAAAATTAGAAACACCAATGATGACTCATGTTGGAGAGGATGTGGAAAAATGGGAACAATCCTGCACTGCTGGTGGGAGTGCAAAGTCATAAAGCCATTTTGGAGATCAGTATGGTGGTTCCTCAGGAAAATGGGAATTAGTTTACCACAGGACCCGGCAATCCCCCTCTTAGGCATATACCCAAAGGATCCACATCCATGGAACAAAGACATCTGTTCAACTGTGTTCATAGCAGCACTATTTGTAATAGCAAGAACCTGGAAGCAACCTAGATGCCCCTCAATTGAAGAATGGTTAATGAAGATGTGGCACATCTACACAATGGAATACTACTCTGCAGAAAAAATAATGGTATCTTGAAATTCACAGGCAAGTGGATGGCACTTGAAGAAACCATCCTGAATGAGGTAACCCAGTCACAAAAAGAGGAATATAGTATGTACTCATTCATATATGGATTTTAGACCTAGATCAAAGAATCCCCAGCCTATAATTCACACCACCAGAGGAACTAGGATACAAGGTGTATTCTAAGAGATTCATATAAAGTCCCTCACAGAACCTGGAAGGGACAAATTCCACAGAGCACAGGGGAAGTGGGCAGGGCAGTAAATTGAGAGATAAGTAGGAGAAAATGAGGGGGAGGAAAGGAAAACACGTGTGATCAGCAAGATTGAGCCCTGTTAGGAATAGAAAACAGGGAGAGAGAGAGAGAGAGAGAGAGAGAGAGAGAGAGAGAGAGAGAGAGAGAGAGAGAGAAGAAAAAGAGGGAGCCAATATTGGTTTGAAGGTAAAATTGAACACAAAGAACTGTCTAGAGAACTACAAGACTGCTGTCAACTAACAATTTGAGCTTCTGTGGAAAGGCTACCATAAATGTCCTTCCCGGATAGTGAGATCAACAACTAACTTATCCATGGAGCCCTCAACTAATGCCTGTTGGAAACAGGAGCAAACACCCATACATAAAAAGAATCAAAGTAGAACCCAGATGCAGATGGAGAGGACAAGACCAGGGGGCAGAAACGCATAGAGACAGCTTACCTGAACAAGGAGGAGCTAATGGGCCACAAGACTGATAGCTGGGAAGCCAGCATGGGACTGACTCAGGCCCCCCTGAATATGGGTCTCAGCCAGAAGGACTGAGCAGTCTAAGGTACCTCAGATATTGGAGCCAGGATGTATCCCTGGTGCACAAAAGGACCTTGTGAACACATCCCCCATGGAGGGATAACTGCCTTAACGTAGAGACAGGAGCGAAGCCCTGGTCCCTACTTCACATGACCTGTCAGATCTACATGACTCCAACTGGATGCCATTCCCCTACATATGGAATTGGGTGGGGGGATGTGAGAGGAGGGTGGTTGGAATGCATATGAGAAGGCAGAGAGGTTAAAAGGGAGGGAGGGAAGGAGTGAGGAAGGGTGGTATGGAGAGGGAATGAGATCGACATGTAAAATAATAAATTAAATTAAAAAAAATGCTTTGACTCCAAAATTTAAGTTCAAGGACCAGTTACTGGGGAAAAGGATTTCTATTTTTGTTTCCACAGAAAATGAAAAGCTTTGGATTCCTTCCAGACTAATGTGGTTTCATCAATCCAGACAGCCTGAAACAGTGTACCAGGTGATCCTACATTCAAAACAGCTGGACAAAGCCGCCTTACAGACTACAGCCAGGACTTCTGCATGTTCTTAGAATCCCCCATGACAGCGACCCTTACCAGCAGGGAGTAGTTTGGAAAGAACGACACCCAAATTCCCAAATATTGTCTATAAATGTTTGTTTTCATTTAAATGGACTTGGTTATATAAAATAAATAAATAAATAAAGTCTCTCTGTATGTCTTACTCTTGTTCTCTCCCCCCTCTCCCCCTCTCCCCCTCTCTCCCACCCTCTCCCTCTCTTCCCCATTCACATGTTCTTTGATTTGTATTGTAGCTTCTGTTTTTCTTTTTGTATGGGATCACTGGGGTTGGTCACTGTGCCTGGATCTGTTTGTTGTGTCTTTTCTTGTGCTCCTTTCCTTCAGTTCATTTTTCCCACTTTGTTTTGTTTTGTTTTCGTTTTATCTTACTACATTTACTATATCTTATTGTTATTACTTAGAAGACTCTTTTTAATGAAGGAGAGGAAGTGTTAGGATCTATATGAGAGTAGAGATGAGGAGAAATTTGGAGGAATAGAAGGAAGGGGAACATAGGATATATTATACAAAAATATTTTCAATTAAAGAAGCAAAAAACAAAGAACACAAAATTAGAAATAGAAAGAGACTGCATTAATGTCCCTCAAGGGACATTACCACCTATTCAAATGTATACTGTACTTGTAGCTGTATATTGTATAGTTATATCATGTTAGGCATAATTATGACCTAGTTATTGTTTTCATCTGGAAATTAAGCATGGCATCATGAGAAATGATTGTGTGTCAAGTTATCAAGGAGTGCAGTTGCTCTTCTTGGTTGTCAAATTGACTACAGTTGAAATTACTAGAACTCAAGAAGCTGGGTATAACTGTGAACCATAAATACAGATATTTGAATGTTGGAAGAACCAGTTGAAATCTGAACAACACTTTCTAATGACAATTTTCCTGTTTTCCCATACTCTTACATTACTGATGATAGAGCCTATTTTTGGGTTACTGAAAATACTTAAAACAAACTGAGACATCTATATTCTTGAACTGAAAAACTACTGGTTTTTCAATGTTCTGTTGGGAGATAGCAATTGTTGGAATAGCTGTAACACAGCCTATAAGCCATTCTAATAAATACCTATAATGTACTGTGTATTACATGATATATTTCTGTTACTCTAGGAAATCCTGACAAAAGCAGTAACCTGAGATATTCCTGGAAGACTTGAGATGGTGCTAATAGCCTCTGGAAAGCATATTAGCCAATATGTGTGGATGATCTGTGGCTTCGAGAGTAAGCATGTGAGTGTGCCGATTGTGCAGGCCAGATGATTTCAGAGGCTCACCATGGAAAGATAGTTTGGGTCCTATGTAACAGTAGACAGGAGCTGTTTGTGGCAGTGTGGTGGTGATGATGGCAAGTGATATTTAGAAAAGGTCATCACACAAAGCATGTTCACAGTGTAAGGTCAAGACTTGGAACTGAGAATGTGAAGAATATCAGGCAGAAGTTGTTTTGAGTGATTCACAGTTGAAACCTGATATAGTTTCTGTGTAACTAGATCTGGCGTGATAGTGTGAGGATGGTGCTGGCGAACAAAGTTCTAGAGCCCTCAAAAGGAAAACCTAGTGTACTATGTGTATATCTGGAGCTATGTCTAGGAGGGTAGAGACAGTGGATATGGACTTGGTCATGGGGTACTCATCTGGGAAAGCCAGTACAGGAACTGAATTTAGGTCACTAGATGTGAGAGCTATATATTGTTTTAGCAGCAAAGGCTCTGGAAAGCATAACTAGACAAACAGATTTAGGATCCCTGTGTTAAAAGTTAGGGCATGGAGAATAGGGTTGATACAAGGAAACTGATCAATGAAAGCCATTTAAGGAGCTGCATGGTCAAAGCTGAGCCATGGAGGCAAAACTGTCAGGTGAGGTGAAGGGGAGTCTACCAAGGAAAGCATGTAAGTTCCTTGCTCATAGGTCTGAATATGTGGAGATAGAAGGTATGGAATTGAATGAGGTATACAGTTGGAATCCAGTGTAGGTACTTTGTGATGAGGTGCAGAATATAGGGAAATTTTTCCTGATGAGTTTCTGGCAAGAGGAAAACCAGTGTGTGGTTCACAGTTAGGCCATGGAGTGAGTATACACTTAATATAGGTAGTGGAACCTAATTTGAAAAGCAAGTGAAGAAGCTATTTGAACTTACCTAGGGCTGGAAGTGTAGGGATGGCCAAAATGGGCTTGAGTCTGAAAGAACTGAGGGTGAAATTCAGGACAAGTGCTCAAAGACTGTAACTAGACCAATGAGTTTTGGGGGATGCTGACAGGTAAGATCCTTGTAACCTTCATCTGTAAAGTCAGTGCACAGTCAGGATGTCCACTAGAATTTGGAATATGTGGAGTTGGCTATGGAAAAACTCAGCAGGAGAAGCCAATGCAGGATTTACATGCCTAGAAATAAGCCTGAGATGGTAAGTGTGGTGCTGGCAGGCCAGGTTCTGGGCAGATTCTAGGAAGCCCGTGAGCCAAAACCAGTGGCTGTATTTCACACCTGGACCTAAACTTGCAAATGTGGAGATGACTCAGATGGTCTTAATTCTGAAGCAAAACATCAGACAAAGCCAATTTCAGAGCTGCATAACCAAAGCAATACTTGACACATTGAAGATGCTACTAGTGGATCAGGTTGTGTGGAGCATCATGAAGCAAAGAAGTATGAAGGTTGTGTCTATTGCTAGTATTGGAAAGCAGAGATTGCATAAGCACTCCTGCTTCTGGTGAAATGAACCAGGAAATTCTGGTCTGGAAGCTGGGTCAGCATTGGTAGTTATGGTTCATTGGTGCTTACCATGCAAACTATATAGACCTTGGTGTGTGATCTATAGGTGGTATGGGAGGGCTTGGTTCTGGAATTTATAGCAGAGAAATTCAGTCTAGGAACAGTTTGACCAATGCCAGGACAGAAATTATAAGCTTGGTACTGGATTGTGAGATTCTAATGAAATAAAAAGCAAAACAAAACAAAAAGACAATGAGACACTGCATACAAAGAAGGACCTTGCAGTGTGGTAATGGGGCAGTCAGGCTTTGCTTTTAGAGAAATCATGAGAAGCCACTTCAGGAGGTGCATCCTTGGAAACAGGCATGGGAGTGTAGGGATTGCACAGTCAAGTGATATTCCAGGAACTCACCATGCAAACTCTGTACATCATCTGCAGATCTGGAACTAGGCCTAGGAATGTAGACACAGCATGTGAGGTCTTACATTTGAAGGGATATAAGCATAGATAGCCAGTCCTATAACTATGTGATGAGAGCAAGGCTACAGGGTATAGAAATTATGCTGGCAGGGGTGCTATTGATCATAAACAGGAAAAAAATATTTGTGCTTCTATAGCTAGACCTAGAAGTATGGAGACAGCTCTAACAAGCAATGTCTTTGACTTCATGACTTGAGGCAGTGTGGCCTGTACATCCCAGAGGTAGATTTGTGTTTGTAGAGTTGGTACACATAATCTCGGGTCTTGTTTAATTTACCAGGAAATGTCATTACAGAAGATGCATAGCAACAGCTATGAGTACAAACTTGGGAATGACTCTGGTGGGTGAAGTTCTTTGGGGATCACAAGATAACTTCAATAATCAATGGATGGAGTAGGTCTGGAAGTTTATATACATGGCAAGGGCAGGTGTGGTAGTTTGAATGAGAATGGCCCCATAGGCTCATTGTTTGAATACTTTGCCCCAAGTTGGTAAAAATTGTTTGGAGAGGCTTAGGTGTGGCTTTTTGGAAGAGGTGCATCCCTAGGAAAAGGCTTTGAGTTGCAAAAAAAAAAAAAAACTTTCTGAACAAATAACAACACATGATTGAAAACTGTTCCAGGGGGTGTGTTCCCAGGGCAAGAATGGGATAATAGTGATGACTCTGGTGGCTGAGATTCTTTAGATCAGTTAAAGCAAGGTGTCTGAGGCTTGGTTCTCTGAGAGGCTAGGAGAGTAAATTCAGGAAGTTCCAGCCTCATCTGCAATGGAGAAGATAGAATTAAAATGCTCAAGAAGATAAGCTGGGGCTTGACACAAAACACAATGTAGGGTAGAAGTTCCTGAAGAGAGCTGAAGAAGGAATTCTAGTGAAGAAACTTCTTTACTTGCAGAGGACAATCCAATGTATTAGTGATCCAAGACCAGGGTATGATGACCAAAGGCAACCACAGGTTTAGGGTGAACCTGGCTGGACTAAGGCTACGAGAGGGCCTGCTCGTATTGTTGATGGAGATATACAACTTTATAGCCCTGAACATTATGAATTGCTCACATACTTTAGACATGTAGTGATCAACATTGTTATAGGTTTGTTTTGCTTTGATTTCACAGTAACTGAGCCCCCAATCTTCCATCTTAGAGTAGGAACATATTTAAGTTTTTGTTATTTTAAAGTGTTCACAGTAAATACTCTTTGAACTTTTGAAAGGGTATACTTTAAAGATGATGAACATTTAAAAAGTTTGAATTTTTCAAGACAGAGGGTCTTTTAAAGTAATATACATTTCATTTAATGAATTGAACATGAGTTCCAAGGGATAAAGAAGAAAGGAAAGTGTGTGGTTTAATAATGATTCATTTGCATTGAAAACTGGTCAATTGTTTTGATTATGCATTTGTCAACTTAACATAAGATAGGGTCATTTGGAAAGAGGGAATGTTTGAGAAAATGTTTCTATAAGATTGGCCTGTAGGCATAATTGGAGATCATTTTCTTGATTAATGATTGGTGTGGGAGGCTCTAGACCACCAGAGATTTTATAACTCTAAGCTATTTCTACTGAATCGCATAACAAAACAAGCTGAGTGAGCCATGTGGAGAAATCCATGGCCTCTGTGTCAGCTCCTGACTCTGGGATCCTTCCTATATTTCAAAATTGTAATATTATACATACTCTTTCCTGACAAAATTGCTTTTGGTCAAATTATTTCTTCAAGGCAATAAGTTAGGGAATGTGATAATGGACAACTTTCTAATGACCATTACCAAACAAACCTATCTATTATTTGTGCCATATAGAAAGATAGACCCTGGAGTATGGAGATGCAAGTGGTATTGGCATTATGAAAAATGAACAAGGAAGACCAGTGCAGAAGCTTTGATACTGGGGCAACACCCAGGAGTGTGGAGATGGACTGACTTGCAATTCTCTGAAGAGCTCAATATCCATGGTGGTTATCAATTATATCATCCAGAACTATGCCTGGGAGAACAACATGAGCACAAAGAGAGCTGGATTTGGGCAGAACTCACCAAGAAAAATTGGTGTAAAAGCTGCATGAACAGAATTACTTCTTATAGTGTGGGTATGGCAAAAGCACTTGGAGTTCTGTGGAGATCGCCAGGTAAATTTGGTGTACTATCTGCACATCCACAAAGAGGCCCTTGAACTGTAAAGATGGTTGAGGGAGGTATGGATCTGAGGCGATTCTGCCAGGAAGTCTGTGTAGGATCTGCTGGACAGGAGTCAAATATGGGACTGTAGGATGGTGATGCAAGGCAAGATTCTTTGTACATAACAAGGCAAAATTGTTACAAAACTGGAGTACCCTGAGCTAGACCACTAGATCAGTGTGGCTTAAGTGTAGTATTTTGGGTAGCATCATCAGGCTAGCTAATGTGCTACCTATGCATCCAGAGCTTTAACTTGATCATGGATGTGGTTCAGGTGTGTTTTAACTGGGGGAACTCACAAGGGAAAGATAGTGCAGGAGCAGTGTGACCTGAAGTAGGGCTGAGTGTGGAGATAGCCTGCCCTGGGAAGGCATGTTTGGTTCTGGAAGAATTCAGAGGGAAATAATTGGTTTGTGTACTCTGTGACAATACCCTCTTCTAGCAGTGTGGGGATGGAACTGGTGAGTGAGTTTATGTCAGAACACGTGTAAAATCTAATGCATGATATGCACATCTACATCTCGTACTTGGAAAATGGTACAGATGGTACAGAGGCTTGATTCTGGAGACATTTACTGTAGGTGTTTTGAGATAACAGGAATTAGGCCAGGGATTATGGACCTGGTGCTGGCAGGTGATGTTCTCGTGAGCAACATCATAACAGATCAGTGTGCAATCTTTGCTTCCAGAGCAAAGAGTTAACAGTGTGGAGCTATCACTGCCAGATCTACTAGGAGAAGCAACCAGTGAAATCTGATATGGAAGCTGTGTGTCTAGAATAACCTAGAAATGTGGGGATGGCACTGGTAGACAAGGGTTGGGTGAGTGCACCATTCAAAGCCAGTGTGGGAAATCTGTTTCCATAGCTGGAATTTGAAGTGTGAAGCTAAAATAGTTGGGCTTGCTTTAAGAAGAACTTACTAGTCTCTAGACAAAGAAGCTTGTTCTCCGTGTTGTCATATAAGGCTGAGTTGTGGAAGCCACCACATGAACATTTACCCTTGGTCCTGGACACTCTGAAAACCCTCTTTCTGAGCTTTATCTTGCTCTTCCGATGCTTGCTGGCACTGCATAGAAACTTTCTACTACAGAGAAGAAAACCATTTTAAACAGATCATCACCACCCTTTGGGAAGCTGTTACCCAGTGTTGTGTGCCTTGGATGCCTCCAGGTCCAGTAGATATCCTCTGGTCAAGTGTGCAGAGTTGTTGACAATCCAGTTTTTCCACTACTTAGTCCTATACTGCTCTATTCATCCTAAGCAAAGCACTTTCTACTTGGCAAAGATGGCGTAAATTAAGCAGGTTAAAACTAATTCATTTCATATAGAAAGCATTTGTGAGTTTTCTCCTATGTCATTACATCTAACAAATAACACAAATAGTACAAAGAAATAATTTGTAAAAATAAAACCACACCTACATTTTTCTTATTTTCTGTACTCATGTTCTGCATCTGATTCATTTCAATCATGTACATTGGTATGAGGAGTTTCACATTTTAACCACTGTTAATATGTAAAATCATATACCATGATAATCTTCAGTGTTACAATATGACTGTCAGGATTAAAATATACCACAGAAAGAGGAAATGTAGATTTGTTTGTAACAAAAGTGAAATATCTCAGTGTCTCTGCAGTTCAGACTTTCAATATTATATCTGCTTCTGTGTCTCAAAAACTAATGGAATTCTAGGCAAGCCAAAATGCTACAAGAAAAGAAAGACACTGTGTTCTTATAGTGAAACGTAATTCTCTTTTAATTCAATTTTAAAAAGAAAATCTTACCTATGGCTCTCCTGATTCATAATGGCTATTTTAGGCATGTCAATCATCCTGAGTAATGTCAGCATGGCCCCAAAAGACAAATGTGGCATGTTCCCTATTGCATGTGAATGCTAAATTTTAAGCTGTTATATCTGTGTTTCAATCCAATAAACACAGGTAATGTAAGTAGTAAGGGAGTAGAGGGAATGAGTAGATCAATTTAGGAAGGATAAATAGAGCATATTGCTATAAAGTAATAATGAGGAACTTATAGTAGGAGGGGAATTGGAGAAGAGGGTAATGGTAGGAATATGGTAAGATGCAAACAACACTAAAGGCCTTTTGAAAAAAGAACTAATGCAGAACCATCTTAAAATATGTATATATGTTGGGGGTTGGTGATGTACACCTTTAATCCCAGCACTCAAGAGACAGAGTCAGGCAGATGTCTGTAAATCTGAGGCCAGGCTGGTCTACAAAGCTACACAGAGAAACCATGTCTTGAAAAACCAAAAAAAAAATGTACATATATGAAAGGAATTTCAGTGGACTCACAAGATAATGTGGGGGATGATTGCCCAACTAGACATCTTATGCCACCAATAAAACCTCTTCTAACAGGAATGGATTGCACAATTTGAGTCACTGGTCAAAATGGTTACATAAACTGTCCCACCAAAAACATCATAGGCTATTTCAATGCTATTGGCAACTCTCCACAGCATGGCCCTATTGCCAAAGACACTAATTACTTAAGTAACTTAACACTGAGAAATTGAACTGGTGTCCAAAAACAAACTTCATACCTCCTGAGTAGTATTCACAGTACTTAAAGTTACACAACATGCAGCCAGAGGGCTGGGGTGTAACTGTCAAGATCAATTGCTTCAAATCCTGAGAACAGCAGCAGTGGCCTGCCTGGAAGATACACTGGTATAATACTATAGAAAAGCTATGAGAGTAACCAACCACATTTTGATGGGTTCATTCCTTGAGATGGAACCCATAGAAGACACTGAGGAAGTGCAAAGAAATCTGAGGTTAGATAGGCCATGGAAAATTTTCCACTAGTATTCTGTAAAAGGAACATTAAAATGAAATGACTTCTAAAGTAATGTTGCTGTTCCCTTAGATTAGTGCCTCACTACTCACATACCACAGAAGCTTCTTCCTACAGTAGATGGTAATTAACACAGAGACCCACAATTGGAAAATGTGCAGATTGTGAGAAAGATTGAAGTACTCAGTCATCAATGGAATGTGTTCATCAAATCCCTCCCCTCAAAGCTTAGTGATCTGTACAGTAGAGAAGGGGGAAAGATTGTAGGAGTCAGAGATTTTAGATAACTCTTAGGAAACAATGTCCTTGAGACACAACAGCACTGATACTGCATAAGAACTCAGACTTTGAAAGCACATGCAAGAACCATACTGCTTGAAACCATACTACATCCCAGTACTGTAACAGTGTAGGAGACACAAAGAATCATCACTAATTGAGAAGCTATTTGCAATTGATACTGCTGGGAAAAAGAAAATCAGTTTTGTTCAATGGCATATAACTAACCATACTCACTACATTTCAGTGTAGGCTCCATGTCCAGCAATAGTTGGCCAACGCAAAACTGATGCCATATGCTGATTTTGTAATTTTTCTTTCCAGTATTTTGGGGTTTTGGAGATAGAGAGAGAGAGAGAGAGAGAGAGAGAGAGAGAGAGAGAGAGAGAGAGAGAGAGAGAGAGAGAGCAAAGTTGGGTAGGTATAGATGTGGGAAACAAAGGGAATAGAAAAGGTTTTTGAAGGAAGAAATCGTGATCAACGTGTATTTTATGAGGAAACCTTAATATTAATCAGATTAATTTATACCTTTAATAGAGTAAATATACCTTTAAAGGTCTGCCCATCTGAGTGGGACATTCACCACTCTGGTCCTTTAAGACCATGTATCTTGACTCTGGTTCATTGCTCATAATGAGCCATTCATCTCTAGTAACTATGGAAACAAGAATTCTGAAAGTCACTCTCTTACACTAGGCAGTCCCTATCATTTGGCTTTTGTAGAAGGGGAAAAGAGGCAAGTATTTTATATTTTCTAGATACTTTCTATTAATAACTTTCAATAATATAGAAGAGTAAAGAGGCCAATGACCTAAGTTTCAGCTATTTGTTAACATCATTCCCATGTGAGTAAATTCTGCTGAATATCATAAGTGCTGGTAATTCCCAGGTGTCTGTGAGGGCTCTGGACTCTTCACCAACCTTTATATCAGTGTGGTTTCCTGAAGTTGAACATGTGAATTAGACTATCTGTGTTGTTTTTCTTTCTATAAACAGGGGATAATGATTGTGTGGACCTCTTTGCAGGGATGGGGTTATCAGATTAGCTAATATCCCTAAAAGGTATAAATGAAGCTACATTGAACCAAAACAGGAGAGGAAAGTATAAATTTGCATGAATCAGGGGTTGGTCTGTGAGACACTGTTCTGGGGTGAAATATGTGTCTAACAGAACTTCTTTTACTGAAGGTGACTCACCTCTTAAGTGACTCCATTTCTAGTCAACATTTCCTGTTATTTGGAAGACATTTATGACCTTGGAATCTTTCAAATGGATCTCTTCACCCTTGATAAACAAAGGTAAAGGCTTAAAATTACTTTCATGGGTGGTTTTAAATTAGATTTTTATGAAGTATGTGTATCTCTTCCATGGAATTCAGACATTCACACAACTAGATCTTGCTACACTGTCTCATTGGTCTTGTACAACAGCATTTTCCACCCTGATTCTAGCTGTACTTCAAAACTCACTGTTCCTGACTTCAAAAGGCTCAGATCTGCCTTGGCAAGGAGGAGGGCATGAGTATAGTGTTACTCAATCCACGTAAGTCTGTAAACCCATCTTGCTGATGTAAATTCCCAATTATTACAGCTACTGACTTCACAAAATTAGGGAGCACATCCCACCGAGACTGTAGTAGTGAGGATGGTAGGGAAGATCCTGCCAAGGAGATCCAGTTCATAGGCCATTCATTCCTTCTGCATTGGAGATGGCAATATCATCATGTATATGCCTGAACCTTCTATCATTCATTCAAGAACTCAGTGATATCCCTCAGAGCATAGTTATTCATGAGTATTACCCATACATCCAAAGATATGAACTGAGAAGTGATCTAAATAAGTTGGTGCACACAATAAATGTAGAATTTTAATTTGGTATTCAAGAAGACAGTTATTCATATAAAATAGTTAGAATACTGCATATTCAACAATGAAATGAGGGAAATTTTTTAAAGTGCACATTTGAATAAGTTATGGAAATCATCGAAATATCCATGAATGCTCATGTTTTATGTACTGATTTTGATTTTGGTCATAGTAAAAAGAATTCATGTTTTTACACATGTTTTCCTATCACATGTACATTATCATACACATGTACATATACAGAGAAATGTACATAATAAAATATGGAATTTTGACATAAATGTGTGCACCATGTAAATCAGTTGTCACTTTCCTTTGTTATTTCAGCACACAATATATGTGGATTCAGTTTGTTTGTATAAGACTACTAATATAACTTATAAATTATATTTGAACACTCTTCTGCTTATACCTCTCATCTAAGTCACTTATCATAATTATGTACTGCAAACAATGCTTAAAAACATCATTTCATATATGATATTGTAAACTCTTTTTCATTAAAATGGTTAGTACAAAATAATCACATTTCAGCAGGATAGTTACAGTGAAATTGATAACCAAACCTCTTATAGATAGAACTTTTGTTGTAGTCATGGAATTTAGGGTTTTTATACTCTTACCTGTAGTTTGTTGAACCCTAACACATACACCACTTAAATGCAACTATGTGACAACAGGGACAAGGTATGAGACCTAAGTGTTTTGTAAACAATGACTTATTTACATCTCCCAGCTTCTCTTGTGTTCCTGAATTGATTATATCCTTGTTCAATCTCATCTTCAGATTTGCTAATGCAAAGGAATGCATCTTGAAGCTGAGTGGCCTCCTTAGCAGCCTATCAGCATTGGTGTTTGAAATCGTCATCGCAAGCTGCCAATGCTGGCGCCTGTGGGAATTCGACGACAATGTTGTGGATTTTGTGTCCTTTGGCCTTTGGGAAGTTTATTTCCCTCAAGAGTTTAATGTCTCAGGGACTGTAGTTAAGATGCTGGTGCATACCCCTATCAATTCCACCTGGACATTTACACCTGAATTTCAGTATGTGCAAACCCTGATAATGTGGGCCGTTTTGATGAAGCCAGTAGTTCTGATTTTTGGTGCAATCGCTATTAAGATCAGCTGCATGAGAGACCCATTTGTGGAACTGCAGATATATTGCTACAAGGTCTCTGCCTTCACTCTGTGTATTAGCGGCCTCTTCACATTAGTTTCTGTGAGCTGGAACCACTTTGCAGATCATTATGGTCAAACTACTCTCGAATTTCCACCTGACTTTCCAGTTAAAAAAGAAGCCTTGATAGAAAAGCACTATACTGCTGTGTTCCCAGTAGGGGTTCTGACAACCACCATGTCACTCTTTGGTGTGATCTTCTTTCTCTCTGAGATAATCTCACTGAAACTACAGAGTCAGGTGAAGGCTCAGCGTGCTTGCATAGTGGCGGATCAAGAGGCCTGAAGTGTGGTCTCCTTCATTTGCAGCATCTGTCCGAAGGTTTTTGAAGAAATTTCCTATTCACACACAAAACTCGTGTAGTTATCAACTTGTACTAAATAAAACATCAACTTGATTCTCTGGGTCTGTCTAAATTACTTCCTCCTCTATCTGTCTAAAATGTGCCTTTCTTTAGATGTTTTCACATCCTAAGCTCTGAAGGCCATGATCATATATTCAGATATTTCCAACAAGCAGTTGCATGCAATAGTGAAAAGCATGTTACAAAAATAAACATGACAAATACCAAGTGAAGCAAGGTTTGTGAGAAAGCTGACACCTAGGCAAAGAGAAGTAACCACAGTTTTGTCTAGAGGCCCTTAGGTAAGCAGGACTAATGGAGGCAGAGGTAAACTTCATAGTGTTGGCTCTGTGGACAGTGTGTGCCCTTTTCATGCAGAAGGAAGTCTGTGTTGTAGACTGGACAGTGGAAATATACCTTTTTGTTTGTAAATATCACAAATGGTCAGGTGTTTACACTGGGATCTGATGGAACAAGTGGTATGAAGATCGGAGTACTGTTTGTATGAATTGTTTTTCTTGTTTTACTCACATTTGCCACTTAATTTGCCACGAGGCAACCCCACTTAACCCCAAATCTATCCCATTTCCATAAAGATATTGCAACCTTGGTGTCCATAAAAAGAAGGAGCATTTCAGGATTCCCTTGCTGTAACTTTAGTCACATATTATCTCAAAATGTCATTCAAATTCTATTGTCCTATAATATAGCATCTTTTCTTTCTGCAACTTCACTACCATGTGGAGCATGCTTCCAAGTTCTTTTTCCAGCTTGCTATGGACCAGGCAGTTTGTTCTGGGTTTGTTGTTATTGTTAGCTTTCCAAAATCTAGATTCATTTTCAAAGATGGGACCCTGGCTGTCCTGGCATCCCCAACATCCTAGTTCCCATGATAAGAAACAAGTAACTGGCCAACAAAATTATATCTAATACAGAGTCTTGGTGTGTTATTTGGGGCTGGCGTGGCGGCAGGACAAGATCAGGCAGCGGGCAGAAAAACCTGTAGTCCTTACAGTATGGGATTCACCTCTACAACATTATGGAGATTTCTGGACCCCCCTGTAAGGACTTTAACTCTGACACACATTGCCTAGAAACAGGCTGTTGAGCTGCACTTAATACTTTGACTACCCAATAATATTGGGTATTCCCTTTCTACAAATTCTGTAGCATGTGGACAATGCTGCCAAGAGCTCCTCCATGATGTCTATATCAATTGTTCCTTCTAGGATCCTTCCCTGATTCCTATCCTAAATTCACTCAGTGATTGACTGTTAACTTCCTGCTCTGGCTTTCTCTGGTAAGCACCCCCCCCAAACAGAATCAAACACAACTCTGGTATCTCCATCTTAAAACACTTAACTTGAGGTTTATAGCTCATACATGGTATATGCTTTGTTTTCTCTCCAGGACCACACCTGACAAAGCCATTTTCATTTGTTTGAAGACTAATTTTGTTCACTAAGTTCCCCCACTATTTTGCTACAGTACACTCAAAAACAATCTGGCCTGTGTCATCAAGAACCTAATTTTTCTTTTGTTTTCTATTGATAGTCACCTGAATCCCATCATCTAGCAGGTTTGCTACACCTGAGTTGCCTATGTAGTGAATTTCCAACATTGGCTTACCTTTTAAATAGTGGCAGAATTGAACATGACTGTGTCATTTCAACAAGTCAGCCAGCTCTGGAGGCTTCAATTCAATACCCATATTGTCCAGTAAAATCCCCAGAACCAGGTCTGTAATCATAATTCCACCCCCTACAATTAACTCTGGCCAGTTCCTGAAGAATCCACTTCCCCAATCCATCATGTATGTTCCCTCTCTGCAGTCTCAGTCTTATCTTTGGTCATGTAGCTTAGACACCAGATTTTCCTATTGAACTCTCTCCATACTACTATGTGTAGTTGTGAATATGAACATGGTTTTCTGATTTACTGGTTAGATTACAAAACATTATCCAGGGCCATGCCCATCTTCCATGGCCTATTTCATGTATCACTACTTCTATATGGATTTCCTGTTAAATCCCCTTAAATCCAGGTCTGCCAGAACAATACCTCAAAGTCTAACTAGTTGTGGATGAGCAATTTATACATCATATTTTTCTAGTGTTCTTGACCACATCATGCCCACTTGTACAATCCTAACACTCCTAGTATTAGCACTAGTCACATATAATTACTATACCTGGTAAATTCATAAGACACACACTCTTGTTCTTATTGTCTTCACACTCCCACCATATCTGTGGGAACACAGATCAAACAATCATTTGTATGACGATGTTCTCCATAACCTCCTCTGCCCAATGTTATTCCCATATTCCCTGGCTCTGATTTGGTGATCCAATTTCATTCACTGGCTTTCTTGGCAATATACCATGAAGCAGATCCTGCTCCAATGACTTCATATTCTGATACCTGCTTTTCAATACACACATTGCTTAGCCATTTTCCTCCTGTAAAATACCCTCAGCTGTCAGAGCAATCATATAATTCCAGGCCTATTTGTAATCACACACTTATGTAGCTGCTTTGCCTGGTGTCATTGAACCATATACGCTTGCATAATCTCCACATTCCAGTTCCTAGACCCTGAAGCAGAATCAGACAACTGCATTCCTTCGGACAGTCAGCTGACTTCTGCCACATCTGGACTGCCAAACTGTATACTGGGTTTGACTGGAGACACCCCAAGAATGTCTCCCCACACTCCTTTTATTTCTTATTTTACATATTGATCCCCATTCCTTCTCCCCTCCCTCTCTCCCATGACCAACCACCCTCCCATCCCATTCCCCCCTCCACAGGGAGGGTGGGGCCTTCCAGTAGGGGTCAACAAAATCTTTCAACTCATTTGGAGTAGGGACTACACCCTCCCTCTTTCCTATACGTTAATGGAGTATTCCTCCATGGGGAATGTGTACCCAAAGTATTTTATGTTCAAGGGATACATCCTGGTTTTACTCTCAGAGGTCCCTTAGAATGCCCAGGTATTCTAACTGAGACCCATATTCAAGGGGTCTGAGTTGGTCCAATGATGGTTTTCCAGCTATCTTTCTGGGGGCTCATTAGCTCCTCCTTGTTCAGGTCAGCTGTCTCTGTGGGTTTCTGTACCTGGCCTTGTCTTCCCTCTATGCGTCTGGATTCCAATTCAGCTCAGTGTTCAGCTGTGGGTGTCTGCTTCTGTTTCCATCAGCTACTGGATGAGTGCTCTGTGATAGTGGATAAGTTAGTCATCAATCTCATTATCATGGAAGAGCATTTATATTAGCCTTTCCACTATTGCTCAGATGGTTAGTTGGGGTCATACTTGTAGGTCTCTGGACATGTCACTAGAGTCAATTTTCTCTTCAAACCTATAATGGCTCCCCTTTTATTGTATCTCTCTCTTTTTATCTCTAGTCTATTCCTCCCTGAATCAATTTTCCTAGTCCCATGTGCTTTCCTCTCCTCCCCTCTCTTTCTCCTAGCTCCCTCTCCACTCACTGCCTCCCCACTCACAATATGCTAAGGAGATATTGTTCCTTCCCCTTCTGTGAGGGACCATGTATGAATCTCTTAGATTCCTCCTTGTATCCTAGTTTCTCTGGAGGTGTGAATTATAGGCTGATGATCCTTTGCTCTGAGTCTAAAATCCATATATGAGTAAGAACATATCATGTTCCTCTTTTTGTGACTGGGTTACCTCATTCAGGATGGTTTCTTTAAGTTCCATCCATTTGCCTATGAATTTCAAGATTCCACTGTTTTTTTGTTTTTTTTTTTCCAAGAGTAGTATTTCATTAGGTAAATGTGCCACATGTTCTTTACCCATTCTTCAGTTGAGGGGCATCTAGGTTGCATCCAGGTTCATGTTATTATAAATACTGCTGCTACAAACATAGTTGAAGAGATGGCTTGGCTTCATGGGTGTGGATCATTTGGGTAAATGCCTACGAGGGGGATTGTGGTAGACTGATTCCCATTTCCCTGAGGAATGGCCAATTTGATCTCCAAAATGGCTGTAAAAGTTTGCACTCCCATCAGCAGTGGAGGAGTGTTCCCCTTTCTCCACATCCTCTCCAACACAAGTTGTCATTGCTGTTTCTACTTTTAGCCATTCTGGAAAGAGTAAGATGGTATCTTAGAGTAGTTTTGATTTGCATTTCCCTCTTTCTTAAGTGTCTTTCATCCTTTGTGATTACCTCTATTGAGAATTCTCTATTATGTACTGTACCCCATTTTTAATAGGGTTATATCATGTTTGGGTGACTAATTTCTTGGGTTTTTTGTATAGTTTGAAGATCAGCCCTCTATCAGATGCAGGGTTGGTGAAAATCTTTTCCCAGTCTGGGCTGCTGTTTGGTCTTGTCAACTGTGTCCTTTGCTTTACAGAATCTTCTCAGTTTGAGGATGTCACATTTATTAATTTTTGATCTCAGTTTCTGTGCTACTGGAGTTATGTTCAGGAAGTGGTCTCCTGTACCAATTTATTCAAGGATACCTCCCACTTTCTCTTCTAAGAGTTTCACTGTGGCTGGATTTATGTTGAGGTCCTTGATCCATTAACTTGAGTTTTGTGCATGGAGATAGGCATGGGGCTATCTGCAGTCTTTTACACACCATCATCCAGTTCTGCCAGCACCATTTGTTTAAGGTGCTTTCATCCTTCCTTTGTATAATTTTGGCTGATGTGTCAAATATCAGGTGTTTGTAACTATGTGGGTTAATTAAGGATTTTCGATTTGATTCCATTTGTCTACCTGTATATTTTTGTGCCAATACCAAGCTGTTTTCAGGACTATAGCTCTATAGTAGAGCTTAAAGTCGGGGATGATGATGCCTTCTGAAGTTCCTTTATTGTATAGGGTTGTTTTGCCTATGCTGAATTTTTTTCATATAAAGTTGATTATGATTCTTTGAAGGTTATTGAAGAATTTTGCTGGTATTTTGATGGGGATTGCACTGAATCTGTAGATTGCTTTGGGCAAGATTTCCATTTTTAATATATTTATCGTACCTATGCAAGATCATGGGAGATCTTTCCATTTTATGATGTCTTGCTTAATTTCTTTTTTTAAAACCCCAAAGTTCTTGCTATACAGGTATTTCACTTGTTTGGTAAGTGTTGCCCCAAGATATTTAATGTTGTTTGTGGCTATTGTAAAGAGTGATTCTTCTCTGAATTCTGTCTCAGGACATTTGTTATCTGAATATAGTAGGGCTACTGATTTTTTTTTTTGAGTTTATCTTGTATCCTGCTAGTTTGATTAAGTTATTTATCAGCATTAGGAGTTCAATGGTAGAGTTTTTGGGGGAGTTTCTTATGTAATTTATCATATCATATGCACATAGTGACAGTTTGACTTCTTTCTTTACAATTTTTCCCGTTGATCTGCTTTTGTTGTCTTATTACTTTAGCTAGAACTTCAAGCACAATATTGAAGAGATATGAAAAGAGAGAGAGGACAGCATTGTCTTGTTCATGATTTTAGAGGACTTTCCTTAAGCTACTCTCCATTCAGTTTGATATTGGCTATTGGTTTACTGTATATTTTTTTATTATGTTTAGTTATAGTCCTGTTATCCCTGATTTCTCAAAGGCCTTTATCATGAAAGGTTGTTGGATTTAATCAAAGGATTTTCAGAATCTAGTGACATGATCATGTTGTTTTTCTTTTTCAGTTTGTTTATTTGGTGGATCACAGTGATACATTTTTGTATGTTGAACCATCCCTGCAACCCCCAGATGAAACCTACTTGATCATGGTGGATTATTTCTCTGATGTGTCCTTGGATTCGATTTGCCATTATTTCATTGAGTGTTTTTGCATCAAGGTCCATGAGGGATATTGGTCTGTAGTTCTTTCTCTGTGAGAATTTATTGCATAATAAAAAGAGTATGGTAATGAACCTTCTGCCTCTATTGTGTGGAACAATTTGAGAAGTATTGTTATTAGCTCTCCTTTGAATTTCTGGTAGAATTCTCACTGAAAACTGGAAGGGTTTTGATGATTGTTTCAGTTTCATTAGGGTTTATAGGTCTGTTTAAGTTGCTCACCTATTCATGATTTAATTTTGATAAGTGACAGTTATCCTGGCATCTACTCCTCTGGGGTGAGTTTGCTTCTATTTCTCTAATGTGACTATCCTCCATTTTCATCATATTGGCACTCAGGGCAATAAAATTCCCTCATAGCACTGCCTTCAAGGTGTCCCATAAGTTTGGATATGTTGTATCCTCATTCTCGTTGAATTCTAGGAAGTCTTTAATTTCTTTCTGTATTCCTTCTTTTACCCAGGTGTGTTGCTATTGCACATTGTTCAGTTTCCATGAGTTTGTAGGGTTTCTGCAATTTGTGTTGTTGTTGAAATCCAATTTTAAAGCATGGTGCTCTGATAAGATACAGGGGACTATTCCAATTCTCTTGTATCTTTTGAGGTTTGTTATGTTGCCTAGTATGTGGTTGATTTTAGAGAAGAAGGTATATAATTTGTGTTTTGTTTGAATGTTCTATAGATGTCTGTTACACCCAACTGGTACATAACTTCTCTTACTTCATTTATTTCACTTTAAAGTTTCTTTTTTTATTTATTTTATATAACCAAGTCCATTTAAATGACAACAAACATTTATAGACAATATTTGGAAATTTGGGCATCGTTCTTCCAAACTACTTCCTGCTGGTAAGGGTCGATGTCATGGATTCTAAGAACATGCAGAAATCCAGGCTGTAGTCTGTAAGGCTGCATATTCCAACTGTTTTGAATATAGGATCACCTGGTACTTTCAGGTGGTGTGGCATGATCAAACCACATTAGACTGGAAGGAAACCTTTTCCCCAGTAACTTGTCCTTGAACTTAAATTGTGGAGTCAAAGCATTTTTTTTAATTTAATTTAATATTTTACATGGCAATCCAAGTTCCTTCTCCTTCTCTCCCTCCATCTTTCCCTCCCTTTTACCCTCTCTGCCCTCTCACATGCACTCTAGCCCCCCTCCCCTCCCATCCCCCCAAACCAATTCCATATGTAGGGGAATGCCATCCAGTTGGGATCATGTAGATCTGACAGGTCATGTGAAGTAGGGACTAGGGCTTCTCTCCTATCTCTAGATTAAGGTAGTTATCCCTCCATGAGGGATGTGTTCCCAAGGAACTTTTGTGCACAAGGGATACATCCTGGCTCCACTGTCTGAGGTCCCTTAGACTGCTCAGTCCTTCTGGCTGAGACCCATATTCAGAGGGGCCTGAGTAAGTCCCATGCTGGCATCCCAGCTATCACTCTGGTGGCTCCCAACACCTCCTTGTTCATGTAAGCTGTCTTTATGAGCTTATGCACGCCTGGTCTTGACCTTTCCATCTGCATCTGAGTTCTATTTCGACTCAGTGTTTATGTATGGGTGTTTGCTCTTGTTTCCAACAGGCATTAGTTGAGGTCTCCATGGATAAGTTAGTTGTTGATCTCACTTTCCTGGAAGGGAATTTATGGTAGCTTTTCCACAGAAGCTCAAATTGTTATTTGGCAGCAGACTTGTAGTTCTCTAGACATTTCTGTGTGTTGAATTTTATCTTCAAACCAATATTGGCTCCCTCTTTTCTGTTCTCTCTCTCTCTCTCTCTGTGTGTGTGTCTCTCTCTTTCCTGTCTTCTATTCCTAACCAGGCTCAATCTTCCAGGTCGCACATGTTTTCCTTTCCTCCCCCTCATTTTCTCCTACTTCTCTCTCCATTCTCTGCCCCCCACATCCCCTGAGCTCTGGGGGACTTGTCCCTTCCCACTTCTGTGAGGGACTTTATATGAAACTCTTAGAATACACCTTGTATCCTAGTTCCTCTGGTGGTGTGAATTATAGGATGGTGATCTTTTGGTCTATCTAGGTCTAAAATCCATATATGAGTGAGTACATACTGTGTTCCTCTTTTTGTGACTGGGTTACCTCATTCAGGATGGTTTCTTCAAGTGCCATCCACTTGCCTGCGAATTTCAAGATACCATTATTTTTTTTCTGCAGAGTAGTATTCCATTGTGTAGATGTGCCACATCTTCATTAACCAATCTTCAATTGAGGGGCATCTAGGTTGCTCCCAGGTTCTTGCTATTACAAATAGTGCTGCTATGAACACAGTTGAACAGATGTCTTTGTTGCATGGATGTGAATCTATGAACATAGTTGACTACATGTCTTTATTGCATTGATGTGGATCATTTGGGTATATGCCTAAGAGGGGGATTGCCGGGTCCTGTGGTAACCTAATTCCCATTTTCCTGAGGAACCACCATACTGATCTCCAAAATGGCTGTATGACTTTGCACTCGAACAGTAGTGGAGGAGTGTTCCCCTTACTGTACATCCTCTCCAGCATGAGTCATCATTTGATTTTCTAATTTTAGCCAGTCTGGCAGGAGTAAGATGGTATCTCAAAGTTGTTTTGATTTGCATTTCTCTGATAGCTAAGGATGTGGAGCAATTTCTTAAGTGCTTTCAGCCTTTTTGATTTCCTCTATTGAGAATTTTTTCTTCAGTTCTGTACCCAGTTTTAATAGGGTTATTTGGTGTTTTGTTGACTAATTTCTTGAGTTCTTTGTATATTTTGGAGATCAGCCCGTTGTTGGATTGGTGAAAATCTTTTCCCAGTCTGTGGGCTGCCCTTTAGTCTTGTCCACTGTGTCCTTTGCCTTATAGAACCTTTAAACTTTGAAGAGGTCCCATTTATTAATTGTTTCTCTCAGAGTCGTGCCCCTGGAGTTATGTTCAGGAAGTGGTCTCCTATACCAATTTGTTCAAGGGTACCTCCTACTTTCTACTTTCTCTTCTAAGAGGTTCAATCTGGCTGGATTGATGTTGAGGTCTTTGATCCATTTGGACTTGAGTTTTGTGCATGGCGACAGACAAGGATCTAATTGCAGACTTCTACACACCGTCATCCAATTGTGCCAGCACCATTTGTTGAAGATGCTGTCCTTGTCCCATTGTATAATTTTAGCTGTTTTGTCAAAAATCAGGTGTTCATAAGTGTGTGGGTTAATTTCAGGATTTTCAATTCGATTCCATTGGTCTACCTGTCTATCTTTATGCCAATACCAGGCTGTTTTCAGAACTATAGGTCTGTAGAAGAGCTTAAAGGCAGGAATGGTGATGCCTCCTGAAGTTCTTTTACTGTATAGGGTTGTTTTGGCTATCCTGGGTCTTTTGTCTTTCGATATAAAGTTGATTATTCTCCTTTCAACTTCGGTGAAGAATTGTGGTAGGATTTTAATGGGGATTGCATTGAATCTGTAGATTGCTTTTGGCAAGATTGCCATTTTTACTATGTTTATCCTACCTATCCGAGAGCATGGGAGATCTTTCGATTTTCTGGTATCTTCTTTAATTTCTTTCTTTAGAGTCACAAAGTTCTCATTATATAGGTCTTTTACTTGTTTGGTAAGCGTTACACCAAGACACTTTATGTTGCTTGTGGATATTGTAAGGGTGATGTTTCTCTGATTTCTTTCTCTGTCTCTTTGTTGTCTGAAAAAAGTAGGGCTACTGATTTTTGGAGTTTATCTTGTATCCTGCTAGTTTGCTGAATGTGTTTATCAGCTGTAGGAGCTCCGTGGTAGAGTTTATTGGGTCGCTTATGTAAACTATCATATCATCTGCAAATAGAGACATTTTGACTTCTTCCTTTCCAATTTAGATCTCCTTGATCTCCTTTTGTTGTCTATAGCATTAGCTAGAACTTCTAGTACAATACTGAAGAGATATGGAGAGAGAGGGCAGCTTTGTCTTATTACTGATATTAGAGGAACTAGCTTAATTTTCTCTCCATTCAGTTTGATGTTGGCAGTTGGTTTTCTGTATATTGCTCTTGTTTTTTTAGGTATGCTCCTGTTATCCCTGACCTGTCCAAGTCCTTTATCATGAAGGGTGTGGAATTTTCTCGAACCTTTTCCCGCATCTAGGGAGATAATCATATGGCTGTTCTTTTTCTGTTTGTTTATATGGGGGATCATGTTGATAGATTTTTGTATGTTAAACCATCACTGCATTCCAAGGATGAAGCCTACTTGGTCATGGTGGATGATGTTTCTGATGTATTCTTGAATTCATTTTGCCAGTATATTATTGAGTATTTTTGCATCGATGTTCATCAGGGATATTGGTCTGTAGTTTTCTTTCTTAGTTGTGTCTTTGTGAGGCTTGGATACCAAGGTTATTGTGGCCTCATAAATAGAGTTTGGCAATGAACCTTCTCTTTTTATCATGTGGAACAGTTTGAGGAGTAGTGGTATTAGTTCTTCCTTGAATGTCTGGTAGAATTTTGCATTGAATCCATCTGGCCCTCGACTTTTTTTGGTTGGAAGGCTTTCGATGACTGCTTCTAATTCATTAAGGGTTATAGGTCTATTTAAGTTGTTTGTCTGTTCTTGATTTAATTTTGGTAAGTGATAGTTATCCAGAAACTTGTGATTTCATTTGAATTTTCAATTTTTGTGGAATACAGATTTTCAGAGGATGACCTGAAAATTGTTGGATTTCCTCTGTGTCTGTTGTTATGGTCCCTTTTTTGTTTCTGATTTTGTTAATTTGCATGTGCTCTCTCTGCGTTTTCGTTAATTTGGATAAAGGTTTGTCTATCTTGTTGATTTTCTCAAAAAAACCAACTCTTCATTGCATTAATTTTTTTGTATTGTTTTCCTGGTTTCTATTTTGTTGATGTCAGCCCTCAAGTTGATTATTTCCTGGCGTCTACTCCTACAGGGTGAATTCACTTCTCTATATTCTGAGGCTTTCAGTTGAGCTATTAATTCTCTTATGTGACTATCCTCTGTTTATTTCTTATGGGCACTTAGTGCAATGAACTTCCCTCGTAGCACTGCTTTCAAGGTGTCCCATAAATTCAGGTATGTTGTGTTCTCATTCTCGTTGACTATTAGAAAGTCCTTAATTTCTTTCTTTATTTCCTCTTTGACCCAGGAGTGGTGCAATAGCCCTTTATTCAGTTTCCATGAGTTTGCAGGTTTTCTGCTATTTGTGTTGTTGTTGAATTCCAATTTCAAAGCATGGTGGTCTGATAAGATACTGGTGACTATTCCTATTCTCTTGTATCTGTTGAGGTTTGTTATGCCACCTAGTATGTGGTCGATTTTAGAGAAGTTTCCAAGTGGAGCAGAGAACAAGGTATATTCTTTTGTCTTTGGATGGAATGTTGTATGGATGTCTGTTAACCCCAGTTGAGACATAACTTCTGTTACTTCTTTTGTTTCTTTGTGGTCAAGTCTAGTGTTGAGAGTGGAGTATTGAAGTCTCCCACTATAAGTGTGTGAGGTTTTATATGATCATTGAGTTTATTAGTGTTTCTTTTATGAATGTGGTGACTTTGTGTTGATGGATTTCTCCTGTGATGAATATGAAATGACCATTTTCATCTCTTTTGATTAATTTTGGTTTGAAGTCTAACTTGTTAGATATTAGGATAGCTACACCTGCTTGCTTCTTGATTCCATTTGATTGGAAAGTCTTTGTCCAACCCTTTACTCTGAGGTAATGTCGATCTTTGAAGCTTAGATGTGTTTCTTGTATGCAGCAGAAGGATGGATTCTGTCTTCCTATCCATTCTGTTAGCCTGTGTCTTTTTATAGGTGAGTTAAGACCATTAATGTTGAGGGTGAGTAAGGACCATTGATTGTTGATGCTTGTTTGATTTAGGTTTGTTGTTGGCAGTGGTATTGTCAATATATTAGTTCTGCTTTTCCCTTGGTTTCTGGTGTAGTTGTATTATCTGTTGCCATACGTTTTTGTAGGTATAGTTACCTTCCTTGGGTTGGAGTTTTCCTTCCAACACTTTCTGTAGGGCCAGATTTGTAGATACATATTGGTAATATCTGGTTTTGTCATTAAATATCTTGTTTTCTCCATCTATAGTGATTGAGAGTTTTGCTGGATATAGTAGCCCAGGCTGGCATTCATGTTCTCTTAAAACTTTTAGAACATCTTTCCAGGACCTTCTGGCCTTGAGGGTTTCCATGGAGAAGTCAGGTGTAATTTTGATAGGTCTGCCTTTATATGTTACCTGTCCTTTTCCCTTCGCTGCTCTTAATATTCTTTCTTTATTCTGTATGCTAGGTGTTTTGATTATTATATGTCGATGGGTCTTTTTTCTTTGTTCCATCCTATTTGGGGTTCAGTATGCTTCTTGTACTTTCATGGGAATGTCCTTCTTCAGATTTGGAAAGTTTTCCTCGATGATTTTGTTGAATATGTTTTCGGCACCTTTGAGCTTGGCTTCCTCACCTTCCTCTATGCCTATTATTCTTAGGTTTGGCTTTTTCATGGTGTCCCACATTTCCTGGATGTTTTGTGTTAAGGATTTGTTGGACTTATGATTTTCCTTGGTCGATGTATCTATTTCTTGTAGTTTATCTTCTGCACCTGAGATTCTCTCTTCCATCTCTTGAATTCTGTTGGTTATGCTTGTGTCTGTAGTTCCCGATTTTTTTGCCCAGTTTTTCTATTTCCAGCATTCCTTCGGTTTGTGTTACCTTTATTTTCTCTATTTCTGTTTTCAAGTCTTGAACTGTTTCCTTCACCTGGTTAATTGTTTTTTCTTGGCTTTCTGTACTTTCCTTAAGGAATTTGTTCATTTCTTCCCCTTTTTTGTTTGTTTTATCCTCCATTTCTTTAAGGGATTTTCTCACATCTTCTTTGAGGGCCTCTATCATTTTTATGATTTTAATTTTTAAGTCGTTTCCTTCTGCTTCCTCTGCTTTGTTGTTGTGTTCCATTCTAGTTGGTATAGATTCCCTAGATTCTTGTGGTGTCATGCTTGTCTATCTGTTGTTACATGTTTTCTTGTATGCCTTCTTCCAGTAGGTGTTGGTGTGGTCTCCCCTTCTCTCTATGGTACTTCCCCGCTGGGCTTATGTGGGTCAGAGATTCAATATCTGTAGCTCTGTGTGGCCCAAGCTCTCTAGGAGGTTTCTCCTCAGACAGGAACCCAGGGATGTGTCAAGGATGAGGATCCAGTAGAAGATGCCACCAGGAACTCACAGTGGTCCCGCATAGATAGGTGGATCTCTGGGAGGGGCCCGGAACTCCAGCAGAGGACTGGAGGTAGGGATCAGAAACCAAGCAGGTGGAAATTATGGGTGGTCCCGCATGGATAGGCAGATCTCCTTTGTGCAGAGTTGCTCTGAGAGGTCTACGAAGTAGGGTGGACTGTGTGCTCCATCCTCTGTCCCAGTGCTCAATCAGAGAGGCAAGACAGTGGGCACAGTAGGTTACAGGGTAGGGGGGTGCAGATTCATGGTGGGGATAGGTGGGGGTGTATCAGAGCCCCAAGGGTTCTCTCAATGGGGACTGGACACAGGAGCAGCAGGATCAGGGGCCAACCCAGGGAGTTCAGGGGTGGGAGAGGTTGTAGGGGAGAGGCAGCCCCAATTGGGCCCAGACTCACCTCTGGCCAATAGCTGGCAGAAGAGGACAAAGACTGAGCTGAAACTTGGGAAGGTTTTGCAGGATAGTCGGATCTCACTGGAAACTGGAACTCTCCAGCTGAGGCCTCTTTCTTTAGCTCTTTTTTAAGTTTCTTACTGATGTTCCTGTCTAGTGGTGAGAGTTGGGTGCTGAAGTCACTCAAACACTATGAGTGTGTGAGGTTATATTTGAGCTTTGACATTTAGTAGCCTTTCTTTTACGAATATGGGTGCTTTTGTATTTGGGTCATAGATGTTCAGTATTGAGGCTTTGTGCTGATGGTTTTCTGTGATGAATACGAAATGACTGTCTTCATCTGCATTGATTGATATTAGTTGAAGTCTAACTTGTTAGACTTTAGGATAGCTACACTTTCTTCCTTCTTGTGTCCTTTTGATTGGAAGATCTTTTCCCAACCCTTTACCCAGTGGTAATGTCTGTCTTTGAAGCTTAGATGTGTCTCTTGTGTGCAGCAGAAGGATGCATTCTGTCTTTGTATCCATTCTGTTAGCTTGTGTCTATTTATACATGTGTTAAGACCATTAATGTTGGGGGAAAGTAAGGACCATTGATTGTTAATGCTTGTTTGTTTTAGATTTGTTGTTGTATTGTGAATATATTTGCTATGCTTTAACCTTGGGTTCTGGTGAAATGGGATTATCTATTGCCTATGTCTTCCTGAGTGTAGTTAACTTCCTTAGGTGAAGTTTTCCTTCCAAAACTTTCTGTAGGGCTGGAGTTGTAGATATGTATTGTGAAAATCTGGCTTTTTCATTAAACACCTTGTGTTCTCAGTCTATAGTGATTGAGAGTTTTCCTGGGTATAGTAGCCTGGGCTGGCATCCATGGACTCTTAGTACTTGTAGAACATCTATCCAGGACCTTCTGGCCTTGAGAGATTCCACGGAGAAATCAGGTGTAATTTTGATAGGTCTGCCTTTATATGTTACCAGTCCTTTTTCCTTTGCTGCTCTTAATATTCTTTCTTTATTCTGTAGGTTATGTGTTTTGATTATTATGTGGTGAGGGTTTTTTTCCTTTGGTCCTGTCTATTTGGTGTTTGCTATGCTTCTTGTACTTTCATGGGCATGTCCTTCTTCAGATTGGGAATGTTTTCCTCAATGATTTGTTGAATATGCTTTCTGCACCTTTGAGCTGGTCTCCTTCGGCTTCCCCTATGCCTATTATTCTTTATTGTTGATTTTCTTACAGAACCAACTCTTGATTACATTGATTCTTTGTATAGTTTTCTTAGTTTCCATTTTATTGATTTGAGCCCTCAAATTGATTATTTTCTGACCTCTACTCTCTAGTGTGAGTTTACTTCCTTTTGTCCTAGGTCTTTCAGGTGTGTTATTAATTTTCAAATGTGATTATCCTCTGCTTTCTTCATATGGGCACTTAGTGCAGTGAACATTCCTTGTAGTACTTTTTTCAAAGTATCCCATAATTTTCTGTATGTTGTGTCTTCATTCTCATTGAATTCTAGGAAGTCTTTCATTTCTTTCTTTTTCTTCCTTGACCCAGAAATGGTGCAATTGCACATTGTTCAGTTTCAACAAGTTTTAGCTTTTCTACAATTTGTGTTGTTGTTGAATTCCAACTTTTAAACATGGTGGTCTGATAAGATACAGGGAGCTATTCCAAATTTTTTGTATCTGTGAGGTTTGTTAAATTGCCTACTATGCGGTTGATTTAAGAAAAGGTTCCATGTGGAGATGAGAAGATAAATTCTTTTGTTTTTGAATGGAATGTTCTATAAATGTGTTTTAAACCCTTTTGGGATATAACTTCTGTTATTCTGTTTATTTGCTAAGTTTCTGTCTGGTGTTCCTGTCTAGTGGTAAGAGTAGGGTGTTGAAGTCTTCCACTATGAGTGTGTGTGGATTTATATGAGCTTTGAATTTTAGTAGTATTTCTTTTACTCATGTGTGTTCCTTTGTATTTGGGGCATAGATTTTCAGAATTGAAACTTTGTCCTGAAGAATTTCTTCTTTGATGAATATGAAATGACATTCTTCTTCTCTTTGATTGATTTTGGTATGAACTCTACCTTTTTTTAGATATTAAGATAGCTATACCTGCTTGCTTCTTGTGCCCATTTGACTGAAAGATCTTTTCCCAACACTTTACCCTGAGGTATTGTCTGTCTTTCTTGCTTAGATGTGTTTTTGTATGCAAGGGAAGGATGCATTCATCACTTGTATCCATTCTGTTAGCCTGTGTCTTTTTATAGGTGAGTCAAGACCATTAATGGTGAAGGAAAGTAAGAACCATTGATTGTTAATGCTTGTTTGTTTTTGATTTGTCATTGGCAGTGATATTGTAAGTATATTTGCCTCAGTTTTTCTTTTTGTTTCTGGTAAAGTGGGGTTATCTATTGCCTATACTTTGTGAGTGCAGTTAACTTCATTAGGTTGGAGTTTTCCTTCCAGAACTTTCTGTACAGCTGGACTGCAATGAGAACAATCTACAAGATGTTTTGGCATGGCTGTGCAGGTCCACTCAAGCAGATGACATAGGGGGTCCAAGACTCAAATAAAGAGATTGGGGGGTAAAACCTCAATGAGTGCAGACTCCAGATGATTGGTCATGCCTGGGGTGGGTTAATTACACACAGAGTAGACCCAGGAATTTCCAAAGTGAGGGACATTGAAGTTTGGCCTTAGCTGGCCCCACACTAACCTCAAGCAGAGGGTGTATGGTGACCAAGATTCAGATGAGTGTAAGCTCCAGATGTTCTTCACCTTCCTGTGCCATATTTCATGGATATTTGTGTTGAGAATTTGTTGGACTTACATTTTCTTCAGTCGATGAATCTTTTTCCTCTTGTTTGTCTTCAGTGCCTGAGATTCCCTCTTCCATCTCTTGTATTGTCTTGGTTATGCTGTCATCTGTAGTTCCTGATCATTTACCCAGATTTTCTATTTCCAGCATTCTCTCACTTTGTGTTTCTTTATTGCCTCTCTTTCAGTTCTCAAGTCTTGAACTGTTTTAATTATTTACTTCACCTATTCGACTGTTTTTTTTTCTTGGCTTTCTTTTCTTGCTTAAAAGATTTGATGATTTCTTGCATATTTTTGGTTTGTCTTTTCCTCTATTTCTTCCATTGTTTTTCTTCCATTCCATTTCTTTAAGGGATTTTCTTATTTCATCTTTAAGGGTCTCTATCATCTTCATAAAGTTGTTTATAAGATCATTTTCTTAGAGGTGGATTCCTTCCAGACTAATGTGGTTTGATCAAGCCAGACCACCTGAAACAGTACCAGGTGATCCTACATTCAAAACAGCTGGACAAAGAAGCCTTACAGCCAGGATTTCTGAATCTTCTTTGAATCCCCTATGACAGCGCCCCTTACCAGCAGGAAGTAGTTTGGAAAGAACGACGCCCAAATTCCCAAGTATTGTCTATAAATGCTTGTTTTCATTTAAATGCACTTGGTTATATAAAATAAAATAAAAAATAAAGAAGTTAAAAATCAAAAAAAGGATCATTTTCTTTTGCTTCATCTCTGTTGGGATGTTCAGGTCTTCATGATATAGAAACCCTAGACTCTGGTGTTGTTGTTGAATGTATTCTTATATTGTCATCTTTCCATCTCTTCTTCCAATGCATGCAGGTGAGTTCTGTTCTGGTGGGTAAGGTGCCAAGGCTTCCATGGTGTCAGATGCAGTGCTGGATTTTTGGGCTGCCTTCAGTTCTCTTGGGATTCCCTGGGTGAGACAGAGCTATACGCCCTGCTCATGGGCATCCAATGAGGAGGCAGAGGGTCAGCAGTAGTTCTTGAGTTCACCTCTCCAAGTGAGTGTGAGGCCAAGATTCCAATGGTGGAAAATACTAGATGGTTTGGGCTGCCCCCATGTCTCTGGTGACTCCTATCCATACCTTTTTTAATCCTTCCTCTTTTGCGGCAAATGAGTCTGCTCTTTCAAAAATAGCCTCTTCTGGTATCTCACAGAGCCTAATGTAAAATATCTGTACAGTGAGATCCAAAAAAAAAAAAAAAAAAAAAAAAAAAAAACCATCATGTCCTTCAGAGCCATTTCCACATTTCAGTTACTAGCAATGTTTACTCAGCTATCATTCCCTCAGGAGTTCCCCTTTATTAAAAAAGGAATGTTTAGAGCACCATTCCCCAATGATAAACCTCTTCCAGACTGCCTTATGTCCCCAAACAATATCAACAATATGGAACAAAGTATTCAAACATATTATCTTACTGGGTGGCTACTTACTTATAGCCACACCTCAGACCTAGCTCTGGATGTCATGGAATAGTTGAATAGTAGGTGATCTACATCACCCACAAGAGCCATTTCCATACTTCCTGGCATATGTCCTGAAATTCTGGCTTCTGATCATTTCCACAAGAGCAAACTGGACTGTGCCATCTTCCCAGTCCCATAATTATATCTGAATGTACACAGGGCACTATTGCTTTGTTTATTGAGCCAAAGATCATTCCTATAAAAGGTATATCCACACTTTCAGAACTTTTTTATATAACACACCATTTTCACCTGCTTTTCAAAGTTAGAGAGATTTTTTTTACAGAAATAATAATGCCTATACCACTTCCAAGTCCCCAAATATAGCTCTCAAAACCCTAGTAGTTCACTGGCTTTCCTGGTGAATGATCAGAATTACTCCTGACACCCTGACAGCACCATCTCTATGTCCTCTATCCTAACTCACATTGAATATTGCCAGCAATGGGTTTCTAAGGTGATTTCATCATCATTAAGCTGTTACATGCTGTTTACACACTCACGGGCCTAGCTTCTAAATTGCGGGTCCTACATGTAAGCATTTGCTTGGTGAATTCCAAGAACATCATCTATCTGTACCATCCTTATACTGCTATGCCTATTTCCAGGGATACAGCTCCTGTGATGGCTTCTCATGAGTTATCAAAAAACAAAGCCTGCCTATCCCATTGTTGTTCTCCACAGTTTTGCTCTGGATGCAGAGAACTGTCACTGATCTTCTGATAAACTTGATGAGAAGTTCTGAACTCAGTAACAAACTTGTACACTCTGTCCTAGTACTGGTCAAACACTTGTTCGACTGAATTTCCCTATTGACAGATATGTCCAGCACCAAGCCCTATGTACCATCTGTATGTCCTCTATCAAGCTCTGGATGTACACATTGCATTTAGACTCTGCAGTTAGCTACAATGAACCTCACCTTCCAGTGTTATCCCCACTCCCAAATCTGGTTTTCTCTAATTAATCTCCTTATAATGGAGACCAACTGGGCCATCTCTACATTCTAAAGCTTACCTCAAGACACACATTAAACCTTTTCTTGGCATAAGCATGCTCTACAGAACCTTACCAAGTAGTTTTTAGCACCTATGTGCTGGGCTTCTTCACCTTCCTCTATGCCTATTATTCTTAGGTTTGGCCTTTTCGTGGTGTCCCACATTTCCTGGATGTTTTGTGTTAAGGATTTGTTGAATCTATGGTTATCTTTGGTTGATGAATCTTTTTCCTCTAGTTTATCTTCATTGCCATCGTTTGTATTGTCTTGGTTATGCTTGTGTCTGTAGTTCTCGATCTTTTTCCCAATCTTTCTATTTCCAGCACTCCTTCAGTTTGTGTTTTCTTTTTTGTCTCTAATTCAATTTTCAAGTCTTGAACAGGTTCCTTCACTTGTTTGTTTTTTCTTGGCTTTCTCTACTTTCTTTAAGAAATTTGTTCATTTTTTCCAATTTTTTTTGTTTGTTTTTTTTTTCTTCCATTTCTTTAAGGGATTTTCTCACATTGTCTTTGAGGGCCTCTATCATTTTTATGATGATAATTTTTAAGTCATTCTCTTCTGCTTCATCTTATTTGGGGTTTTTAGATCTAGTTGTTGTAGAGTCCCTACATTCTGGTGGTGTTATGCTTGTCTTTCTATTGTTAGGTGTTTTCTTGTATTGCCATCTTCGCATCTCTTCTTCCAGTAGGTGTAGGTGGGGTCTCTCTCTCCATATATATATATATATATATATATATATATATATACATATATATATATATATATATGGTACTCCCCAGGTGAGCTTAGGTGGGTCAGTGGTCGATGTCTGTAGTCTGGGTGGTCCAAGCTCTCTAAGATTACTCTCCTCAAGCAGGGGCCTGGCAATGGGGGTGAAATATCAGGCTCCAGCAGAAAGACCAGCGATGGGAGTCAAAGTTACCGAAAGCTGGGCCTCAGGATGTTATGCTGCCAATTGCTGGATATACCTGTAACGTGTACGCCGCCCGGTCTTGTCCTGCTACTGCGCCGCCAGCCCCAAATAACACACAGAGACTCTGTATTTGATACAATGCTGTTGGCCCTGTTACTTGTTTCTTATCGGCTAGCTCTGCCTTAATTATTAACCCATTTCCGCTGATCTATGTATTTCTCTTACCGGGGAGCCGGCGGCATACTGCTTTCTCCAGACTCTCCATCTTGACTCCTCCTTCCTACTTCCTATTTCCTCCTTGTCTCCTAGTCCCTCCTATCTTCCTTTCCTATTGGCCAACAGTGCTTTATTATTAACCAGTATGAGAAAGGTATACAGAATGACATCTCCCATCATATACCCTGGGCATGGCTCTCTCCAGCTGAGTCTTCTTCAGTAGAATCTCAGTGATAGGAGTCAAGGATCCAGCCTGCAGGGACTGAGGATGGCCCCAAGGGGATAGGCAGATCTCTGGGAGTGACCCAGAACTCTGGTAGAGGACCAGCCATGGGGGTCAGAGACCAGGCAGGTGGGGATTCCGGGTGGTCCCATGTGTATAGGCAGGTCTTATGTGCTCAGAACAGCTCCAGAAAGTTCCCCGAAGGTGGCATGATTGTTGGTTCCCCCCTCTGTCCTAGTGCTCAACCAGAGCATTGGAACAGTGGGCAGGGTAGGGCACCAGGTAGGAAGAGGGCAGGCTCTTGGCAGGGATGGGTGGGTGTGTATCAGAACACCAGGTGTGCTTTCAATGGGAACAGGACACAGGGGGAGCAAGATCAGGGGACAGTACAGTTAGTTCCCAGGGAAGAGTGTGAGGGTGATTCCACCCGAACTAGTCCCAGACTCACCTCTAGCAGAGGGTTGGCAATGGGTGTCAAAGGCAATGGGAGTCAAAGGCCTGGCTGAGATTCAGGATGTTTCTGCGCTGATGGGAGGATCATGCTGGGACCTAAAATGAAGATTTCTATCCAAGCAGCTGTTAATTGGAGAGAGCTTCTCAAATTGGGATAGTAGATGGTAGCCACTTTCCACTCTAAGCACTGTGACCCTAGCCTGGCAATGTTCATTCTGCCATGCCACAATCATGAAAACTTCATATGTGCACCAGTCCTGCTTTATTTTGAAAGCTTGTTTCCTTGATGTTCTTCATCCATTCCAACTATTACAATAGGTCTGCCCTTCCTTTCCAAGCTATCAATGTACTGAGGGGATAGGTTTGAAAACAAAATCTGATTTAAGACTGAGTGTTCTCAAGTCTCTCACATTCTTTACATTGTCCAATTGTGGGTCTCAATATTAGTTCCTATCTACTGTAAGAGGAAACTTATTTAATGATGACAGAGGGAGAAACAGGATTATGAATGTAGGAGATTATCGTTAGGAGTAATTTTGTAGCTATTTTTCTTAAATGGAACAGTAGCATTTGATTTTCCCCTAGGAATGGTCTGAGGTATGGGTTCCTCCTAACAGAATGTTCCTTAAATCCAACTAGATAGTGCAAGTTATTTCCACCATGTTTGTGCCAATATTGCAGAAGTGAATTATGCAGGCAGGTAACCATTCTTGATCACAGGGTTTATTCCTGAGTTCATGGTTACTCTTCTGTTGATGCCCAGAGTACATTCCATAGGGTTTATACCTGAGTTTATAGTTACTCTTCTCCTCTGTTAGTTTCCATTATATGTCCCAACAATTTAAACTCTAATCAGGAGCAGTGAAAGGTCCATTTAGGCATGAGCTCAACTTCTCCATTTTCAACAATATATTTAACTGTAGTCTTCATCACTAGAGCCTTGCTATTAGTTTGTAGAAAGAAACCAAAGTCATGGCAATAGCTAGCATTGTTTGTGGTTTTTCATCTGGCCTCTTTGCCTGACAACTTAATTAGATGAAACCCATTTCTGAAGTTGTAAATTTCACATGGTGTCAGAAAATCTCTAGTTGGGGCATTGTCTCCCCAGTTATTTAGTGGCTCCTTTATTATTTATTTCATATATGTATATATTTTAAATTTCTACTTACATCATGCACCATATTTCTGTTATCAATTACCCTATAGTTAAATCTCACCTGTATTACCTCCCCACTTCAAGGAAGGCCTAATTCTTAACACATGGAATCCACCACCATCACCCTAGAATGTAAAGATCCTGCACATAGTACTTGAATCATCTTTCACTTTTGAACCCCTGAAATCAGATGGCATGCATATTCTCCACACTCATATGTAGAGTAACCTTCTATCTACAGAACATACACACACATAGCCTGGCATGATTGACAGAATTTTGCCTACCAGAACCAACTACATGCTCCAAGAAATCACTAGGGTGACTCATATCCTGAACTACCTTTTCTTCATGAGTTGTACAGGTACTATGTCTTTCTGCACCTTGAACACATTTCAAGCTCTAGCTCTGATGTACCAATATCACTGTCTTTCCTGAAGTTCACCTGAAATTTCCTAGTTGGCAGCATTCAGCATCCCAATACTCTAACTTAGTTCTTATGATGGATATCCTTCTATATTTATGTTTCTTTTATTGGTTGATGAATAAAATACTGATTGACCAGCAGGAAAGGAGTACAGGTGAGCATAGGAGATGAGGAGAATTCAGGGAAGAGGACACATAAAGAGGTCATGAGACAGATGCCATGTAGCCATTGAAGGAGTAACATGCTGGAGCCTTCTCTGGTAAGATAAGGCCATGTAGAATAGACAGATTAATAGTATTGGGTTAATGAATAAGAGAGAGCTAGCCAATAAGAAGCCTACACCATTGGCCAAACATTTTGTAATGAGTATAAGCCTCTGTGTGTTTACTTGGCTCTAAACAGCTGGATGATCAGTCTGGACAGAAACTCCATTTAACATAGTTCTGTTCATACATTTCCTACATTCAAATTTCCTTTTGAGTATTCAAAAACCTAAAACCCCCTTTCTTGTCTCTTCATGTTGCTGTGTATAATCATATCATGTTCAGGTTTTTGTGATGAGTTTCAAAGAGCCTAACTCCAGTATTATCTCATACATACTCTCTGCCTCTGTTACTGTCACACAACTCTTGAGCATGGTAATTATTCTGTTGAGTTCCCCTAGAAGCAAAACTGCCTACACCATTGCCAGAGTTTATAGACTAACTATAGTTGTAGAGATCGCACATTAGATTTGCTTAATGTTGCTGGCCAGAATCCTGCCTTCTGCTGTTGTACTGCTTTCCATGGTTAGCTGCTCTAGAACCCAGCCCTCTACAGAAGCTCTACCCATTGATATATACAAAATGTGACCTGTCAGCATCACCTATAGCTATACCTTCAAATATACATATCACATACAAGCTTGACTCTTGATGCTTGCCTATACCTTGCCTTCTGACACTATCCCAAACACAATGGTCAAGCACTTGTCAGAGATTTCCTTCACTGCCATTCCCTTGCGAGTGTCCCTGAAACCACTGTGTTTAGCTCTATAAGCTCATATCTCACATCAACTTTGTATGACAAACTCTACAAAACCTGGAATGTCAGTACCATTCCCACAGTCTCAGGCCATGATCTGGTACCATAATTACTCCACTAGCTTTTCCTAGTATTTTCTCTAGTATCAAGCCCACCAATGCCATCTTCTCATTTCTAGGCTCAGCTCTAGATGCAAAATTCAGGAATCAGTTCCTCCTATCATGTTACCTAAAAACTTCCCTTCTGAAAACATCTCCACATTCTTAGATCCAGTTGTGTAATTCGTGACATGCATCATCTTTCCTGGTGAGCTCTACCAGAAGCTTTCCCAAAGGCACCATCTCCATACTTTAAGGGCTCATTTTGGATACATATTACATACATCTCTTTGACTGATTAAGTTATCAGACTCTTGCTTGTCTTTGCCACATGTATATTCCCTGGTCTTGCTCTGGATGGTTATACAAATGCTTTACCATTTGTCCTTGCTGAGTTCCCACAGAACCCTGTTCCTCTGTACCATCTTGACACTCCTGAGGCTAACTCTTGATGTTGACATACTGATTGGATTCCATGATGATCCTTCCCAGAAGATGCTCTGCCACTGCTTGACAGAATTCCCACTCCATCAGGGTTCAGGTCCTAAGGGTGGAGTCAGTGTAAAAACAATGGAGAAATACACAGGGATGTGATGATTAAAAACACACTGTCCCCATATAAGATAGGACCTCTTTTATTTATCCTTCTAATAATGAAAGCAATATTGCAGAAAGTCATGTAAACCATGAATTTTACATAGTAAATTCCCAAGAACTTTCAAGATTACTTAGCAATGACCCACATGCCTTCTACTCATTTTTTTCTTACTCATCCAGGGGACAAAGATTTAGTCACAGGGCATCAATTCTACATTCAAAGATCACCAACCCTCTTAGAAGGTCAGGCTGGAATGAACTGGCCCCTGAGGTTAACAAGCTATTAAGTCTTTTTATACTAACTAAAATATTTTGGCTAGCCCTCATTTGTGGTTACAAGGAACAGATATTGAGTCTTAAGAAACAAATCTAAATGAGTTACTTTCATTCTTCAAGAGGGCTAATGCAATGTTTTCACCATATAGCATAATAAGCATTATGTTTTCTAGGTGTAATTATAAGTACACATTACCCATGTCCTTTTGATCTTATGTACTATTTTAAGAACAGATGTAGACTTTTAGCCTTGCTCTGTGCAATCAACTGTTCTTAACTGTAGCAAATGTGCCAGTAAACGCCTATTGCCACCTCCAAGATTTTCCTGGGGTCAGTTCCTCTCAAAATTCAATCATCAGGAGACATTAAGTATTCTTTAGTGGGTTAAGATAAAGTAATTACTTTTACAGCAGTTGGGGAAGCCATAAAATTATGCTTAGTAGAAGTGAAAAAAACATAGGAATTTTTATCTGTTCCCATAATAATCCCCATTATTTTCATTTTCTCAGCTATTCTTTGGGGGAATTGTTCTCCATTTCCCCATAAAATTGTTGCATTATTTTCTTATGCCCAAATCTATGGAAAAACCCAGTAGCAACAGTAACAAGACCAAGAGAGGAGAGACACAGAACCAGACATGATTTCGGGAAATCACAGGAGATAGAGTGGAATCTCCTTGCAGGATCTTTGCCCTGCATTAAGGAGCTCACTAGGACTCTCACATAGAGTGAGTCATCCACTCTACATGACTATGCTGATCCTGGCAGATACATGGCTTGTCCAGCTATTCCTGTAATACATTTTCATGGTTTGTTGCCACAAAACCCACCCTTATTCTTCCAGATTTTCCTGTAAATCTCCACACAACTCCACCTGCCAGAGCCCTTCACATATTCCCAGAAACAGGTGAAGTGTATAAGCTCCTGCTCCTGCTTTCTCTTCTGATTTTCCCCACATTCAAGCAGTCCTGCCACACTTCCACACTCCAAAGCCTAGTACTGTGTGCAAAGATCAGACACTGGTTGTCTTGAGGACACTCACTGAACATTGGCCACCATCACCATCTCCATACTCTCTAGCCTATCTCCTCTCACACAGTGTCTACATTTGAGTTTTCTGGATGTGTTTCAGTGTAAGCAGTGTTCTGCCTGATGTTGCCACATTTCAAGAGTTTCCTCTGTATGTGTGAAGCTTAGGTCTTCTCTCCATGGTTTGGTCCTCAGGAAATCAATAGTGCAATTTCCACACTCCTGAGCCTAGCTCTGGTATTCAGGCACATGTACTGACTTCTGTTTTGTTTTCTCAAATAAGACACTGCCTGTTGTCTCCACAGTTAAAATCTTAATCCACAATACCAAGATCATAAAAGAAATGCATGCAGAGCTCCCAAGAACTATGGACACATTGTAATCTACAGACTCATATTCCTGTAATTTCTTTGTTTTACTTTTATTTATTTATCTATCCCAGTTCCATTTCCCTTCCTCCCATTCCCCATCACATCCCTCCCATCCCACTCCCCCCAACTCCACAGGGAGGGTAATGCCTTCCAAGTGGGATCAATAAAATCTATCAAGTAATTTGGAGTAGGGACTAGGCCCTCCCTCCATCCTCTAGGTTTGGAGAGAATCCCACCATAGGGAATGTGCTCCCAAAGTCCTTTAATACAGCAGGAATACATCCTGATTCCATTGTCAGACATAACTTAGACTTCGCAGGCCATATAACTGAGGGCCATATTGGTCCCATGCTGGTGTCCCAGGTATCAGTTTGGAGATCCATTACTTCCTCAGGTCAGCTATCTCTGTGGGTTTCTGTAGCCTGGTCATGTCCCCATTTTCTTATCACTCCTCCATCTCTGAACCTGGATTCCAGTTTGGCTCAGGGTTTAGCTGTGGTTGTCTGCTTCTGTCTCCATCAGTTACTTAGATGAGGGCTTTTTTATAGTAAATAAGTTAGTCATCAATCTTATTAACAACGAAGGGTATTTAAGGTAGCCTTACCACTGTTGCTCAGATTGTTAGTTGAGGTCATCCTTGTAAGACTCTTATCATTTCTCTAGTGTCAGTTTAATCTTCAAACATACATTGGCTCCCTCTTTTATGGTATCTCCCTCTTTTTTTTCTCTTGTCAATTCCTCCCCCAACTCAATCTTCCTAGGCGCACATGCTTTCCTCTCCTCCCTTTCTCTTTCTCCTAGATCCCTCTCCATTCACTGCCCCAGCATACTGGAAGCGTTAAGGAGATCTTTCTCCTTTCACCTTCTGTAAGGGACATTGTATGAATATATTAAGTTCTTCCTTGTATCATAGTTTCTGTGGCAGTGTGAAATGAAGGCTGGTGATCATTTGCTCTATGTCTAAAATCCATGTATGAGTGACTACATACCATGTGCCCCATTTTGCAACTGGGTTACCATACTCAGGATGGTTTCTTTAATGCCATCCATTTTCATGAGAATTTCAAGATTCCACTGTTTTTTCCCACTGAGTAGCATTCCATTGTGTAAATGTGCCACATCTTCTTTATCTATTCTTCAGTTAAACGGCACTTAGGTGGCATCCAAGTTCTTTCTATTGCAAATAATGCTGCTACTAACATAGTTGAAGAGCTGTCTTCGCTGCATGGATATGGATCATTTGGGTATATGCCTAAGTGTGTGGGATTGCCAGGTCCTTATGTAGACTGATTACCATTTTCCTGAAATATAGCCATACTGATCTCCAAAATGGTTGTACAACGTTGTACTCCCACCAGCAGTAGAGAAGTGCCCCCTTTCTCCACATCCTCTCCACCATAAGTTCTCATTGGTGTTTCTAATTTAGCCATTCTGGCAGGAGTAAGAAGGTATTAAGACTTGCTTTGATTTGCATTTCCCTGATAGCTAAGGATGTTGAGATTTCTTGACTGTCTTTCAGCCTTTTTGATTTCCTCTATTAATTCGCTCTTTATGTCTGTACCCCATTTTTTATTGGATTGTTTGGTGTTTGGTGACTAGTTTCTTGACTTCATTGTATATTTTGGAGATCAGCCCTTTGTCAGATGTAAGGTTGGTGAAGATATTTTCCCAGTCTCTGAGCTTCTGATTGGACGTGCCAACTGTGTCCTTTGCCTTACAGAAGCTTCTCAGGCCGAGGAGTATTAATTGTCAATCTCAGTGTCTGCGCTACTGGAGTTTTGTTCAGGAAGCTGTCTTCTGTACCAATTTGCTCAATGTAACCTCCTAATTTCTCTTATAAGAGGTTCAGTGAGGCTGGATTTATGTTGATGTTTTTGATCCATGTGGACTTGAGTTTTGTGCATGAAAATAGACATGGATCTATCTGCACTCTTCTACACACCATCATCCAGCTGTGGCAGCACCATTTTTGAAGACGCTTTAAACCTTCCATTGTATACTTTTCTCAGTTTTGTCAAAAATCAGGTGTTCATAGGTATGTGGGTTAATATCTGGATTTTTGATTCAATTCCGTTGGTATACCTGTCTATTTTTGTGCCAATAACAAGCTGTTTTGAGGACTATAGCTGTACAGTATAGCTTGAAGTCAGAGATGGTGACGCCTCCTGAAGTTCATTTATGGTACAGGTTTGTTTTGGCTATCCTGGGTCTTTTGTTTTTCCATATAAACTTGAGTATTATCCTTTCTGGGTCAGTGAAGAATTGTGCTGGGATTTCTATGGGGATTGCATTAAATCTGTAAATTGCTTTGGGTAAGATTGCCATTTTATTATGTTTATCCTACCTATCAAACAGCATTGGAGATCTTTCCATTTTCTGGTATCTTCTTTAATTTCTTTCTTTAAACAAAAAAAAAATTTTTGCAATATAGGTCTTTCATTTGTTTGGAAAGCATTACTGTATGTTTGGAAAGATACTGTATGTTGTTTGTGACTGTTGTAAAAGGTGAGGTTTCTCTGATTTCTTTCTCGGCCTCTTTGTCATCTGAATAAAGTAGGGCTACTGATTTTTCTGAGTTTATCTTGTATCCTTCTGTTTTGCTGAAGGTGTTTATCAGCTTTAGGAGTTTCCTGATAAAGTTTTGGCTCACATATGTAAACTATGATATCATTTGAAAATAATGAAAGTTTGACTCCTTCCTTTCCAATTTCTATCCACTTGATGTCCTTTTGTTGTCATATTGATTTCGCTAGGACATTGAGTACAATATTGAAGAGATATGGATAGAGAGGGCAGCCTTGTCTTGTTCCTGATTTTAGAGGAATCGCCTTAAGCTTCTCTCCATTCAGTTTGATATTGGCTGTTGGTTTAGTGTATATAGCTTTTATTATGCTTAGGAATGGTCATGTTATCCCTGATCTCTCCAAGACCTTTCTCATGAAAGGGTGTTGAATACTGTTAAAGGATTTTTCAGAATCTAGTGAGATAATCATGTCTCTTTTCCTTTTCAGTTGGTTTATATGATGGACCACATTGATAGGTTTTCCTATGTTGAAGCATCCCTACAACCCAGAGATGAAGCCTACTTGGTCATGATGGATGACTTTTCTGATGTGTTCCTGGATTCGATAACCCAATATTTTATTGAGTATTTTTGCATCAATGTTCATGAGGGATATTGGTCTGCAATTTTCTTTCTTGTGTCTTTGTGTGGCTTGGGTACCAAGGTAATTGTGGCCTCGTAAAAAAGAGTTTGGTAATGAGCTTTCTGCTTCTATTGAGTGGAACAATTTGAGGAGTACTGGTATTAGCTCTTCTTTGCATTTCTGGTAGAATACTGCACTGAAGCCATTGGGCTCTGGCCTTTTTTTTTTTTTATTATTATTATTTTATTTATTTATTTATTTATTTATTTATTTATTTATTTTGTTTTGTTTTGTTTTGGTTGGAAGTGTTTTGATGCCTGCTTTTATTTCGTTAGTGTTTATCGGTGTATTTAAGTTGCTTATCTGTTCTTTATTTAACTTTGGTAAGTGACAGTTACCCAGAAATTTGTCCATTTCCTTTGAATTTTTAAATTTTGGGGAGTACCTGAAAAGTTTCTGGATTTCCTCAGTGCTCACTGTTATGTCCCCTTTTCATTTTTAATTTTGTTTCTTTGCATGTTTTCTCTCTGCTTTGTGGTAAGTTTGTATAAAGGTTTGTCTATCTTATTGATTTTCTTTTTTAAAAAAATCAACTCTTTGTTCCATAGACTTTTTGTGTTGTTTTCTGGTTTCTGCTTTGTTGATTTTAGCCCTAAAATTCATTATTTCCTGTGGTCTACTTCTCTGGGGTGAGGTTGCTTTCAGTTGTGCTGTTAATCCTCTAATGTGACTATCTTCCCTTTTCTTCATATTGGTGCTAACTGCAATGAACTTTCTTCATAGCACTGCTTTCAATGTGTCCCATAAGTTCAGATACATTTTTCTTCATTCTCATTTAGTTCTAGGGAGTCTTTAGATTCTTTCTTTATTTCTTCTTTGACCCAGTTATGGTGCAATTTTGCATTGCTCAATTACCATGTGTTTTTAGGGTTTCTGCGATTTGTTGTTGAATTCCAACCTTAAAACATAGTGGTCTGATATGATAAAGAAGACTCTTCCAATTTTTTTTTTATCTGTTGAGGTTTGTTATGTCACTTATTATGTGGTCGATTTTAGAGAAGGTGCCATATGGAGCTGCGAATAAGTTATATTCTTTAGTGTTTGGTTGGAATGTTCTCTAGATGTCTGTTAAACCCAACTAAGACATAACTTCTCTTAGTTCTATTCTTTGTTTGGTAAGTTTCTGTCTGTCCTTTCTAGTGCTGAGTGTGGGGTGTTGAAATTTCTCATTATTAGTGTGTGAGGATTCATGTGAGCTTTGAGTTTTAGTGGCGTTTCTTTTACAAATGAGGGTGCCTGTGTATTTGGACAATGTTCCAAATTGAGAATTGTACTGATGGATTTTTCCTGTGATGAATATGAAATGAATGTCTTCATCTGTTTTGTTTGATTTTGGTTTGAAGTATAACTTGTTAGATATTAGCATAGCTACACCTGCTTGCTTCTTGGGTCCATTAGATTGGAAGATCTTTTCCTAGCCCTTTACCCTGAGGTAATGTCTGTCTTTGAAGCTTAGATGTGTTTCTTGTCTGCTGTAGAAGGATGGCTCTGTGTTGATATCCATTTTATTACCTTGTATCTTTTTATAGGTGAGTTAAGACTATTAATATTGAGGGAAAATAAAGACTGTTGTTTGTTAATTATTGCTTGTTTTAGACTTGTTGTTGGCGGTGGTATTGTGAATATGTTTTCCCTGCTTTACCCTTGGGTTTTGGTGAAGTGGAGTTATCTATCCCCCGTGTCTTTGTGAGCTTATTTAACTTCCTTGGTTTGGAGGTTTCTTTCCAGAACTTTCTGTAGGCCAGGATTTGAAGATACGTATTATGAATATCTGGATTTCTCATTGAATATCTTGTTCTCTCCATCTATAGTGATTGAGGGTTTTGCTGGGTATAGTAGCCTGGGCTGGCATCCATGGACTCTTAGTGCTTGTAGAACATCAATCCAGGACCTTCTGGCCTTGAGAGACTCCATGGAGAAGTCAGCTGTAATTTTGATAGGTCTGCCTTTATATGTTACCTGTCCATTTTCCTTCGCTGCTCTTAATATTCTTTCTTTATTCTGTATGTTAGGTGTTTTGATTATGATGTGTCAAGGGGGCTTTTTTCTTTGGTCCAGTCTATTTGGTGTTTGGTATGCTTCTTGTACTTTCATGAGCATGTCCTTCTTCAGGTTGAGAAGTTTTCCTCAATGATTTTGTTGAATATGTTTTCTGTACCTTTGAGCTGGGCTTCTTCACCTTCCTCTATGCCTATTATTCTCTTAGGTTTGGCCTTATCGCGGTGTCCCACATTTCTTGGATGCTTTTTGTTAAGGATTTGTGGGATTTATGATTTTCTTTGGTCAATGAAACTATTTCCTCTAGTTTATGTCCAGCTCCTGAGATTCTCTCTTCCATATCTTGTATTCTGTTGGTTATGCTTGTGTCTGTAATTCCTGATAGTTTGCCTAGTTTTTTTAATTACACCATTCCTTCTGTTTATGTTTTCTTTATTGTTTCTATTTCAGTTTCACGTTTTGAACTGTTTTGTTCGCCTGTTTAATTGTTTTTTCTTGGCTTTCCTTTCTTTAAGAGATTTGTTCATTTCTTCCAATTTTTTGTTTGTTTCTTCTTCCATTTCTTTAAGGGATTTTTCTCTCAGAGCCTTTGAAGGCCTCTATCATTTTTATGAAGGTATTTTTAAATCATTCTGTTCTGCTTCATTTGCTTTGGGGTGTTCAGGTCTAGTTGGTGTAGAGTCCCTAGATTCTGGTGGTATCATGCTTGTCTTTCTAATGTTAGGTGTTTTCATGTATTGCAGTCTTCCTATCACTTCTTCCTGTGGGTGCAGGTGGGGTCTCTCTCTCTCTCTCTCTCTCTCTCTCTCTCTCTCTCTCTCTCTCTCTCTTACTCTCCCAGGGGGCTTAGGTGCATCAGAACTTCAATTTCTGCAGCTCTGGTTGGTGCAAGCTACCTAGTAGGTTTCTCCTCAGGCAGGGTCCCTGCAATGTGGGTCAAATATCATGCTGCAGCAGAGGCCCGGTGATGGATGTAAAAGATCCAGCAAGCTAGGTCTCAGTATGGTCTGGCGGGGATAGGCCTATCTCTGGCTGGTGCCCGGAACTCCAGCAGCCGACTGGTGGTGGGGGTCAGACTATCAGGTTGGTTCTGCATGGATAGGTGGATTGAACATTAAACTTTCTTAATGATAATGAGAAAGGAAAACCAGAAAGACACTGCAGAATAGAAAAAATCTTCTGAACTAAACCAACCAGTATATTTCAAGGATATAGGTACCTTAGTATGGAAACCAGGATATGTGCTCAGTTAGGCTACGTGTTTCCCCTTGTATCTACTGGAGATACCATGCAAGTTTACGAAGATCCGAGTTGAACAAGAATAACATCTTAATGAACAGAAATGGCAAGTCATCCGTCAAAGTAGTTCCCATGAGTTGTGTGGAGACCTCTCAAAGGTAGTGGAAGTGTTCTGTTTTTGTCTTTACAGAAAAACAGAAAATACCCATCTTCAATAAGCCAAAAGACACTAGACCTACAGAAAACAAGATAGCTCTCCAGAAAGAACCATCCAATGAAACTGAATCTGATATATGGTAAACATATTTAATTCTAGTGAACTATTTCTATACAGGATTAAATTTCTCCTTACTTCCTAGTACTCCATTTGAGACAGTGCACTTAAAGCAGTCTGGCTTTGGAGTTGGATTTACTTGCCTTCCCTAAATTCAACCAGTTGTGAAGATTAAATTCACTGTTTCTGCCTTATATCAAGAAGCCAATTGGCATAAGGCAGAAGAAAAAAATCTGGGACTGTCATTTGCATATACCCAGTTTTCTCTCTGAGATCCTAGTTTTCCTCATGTACATTTTCATGCTTATTGTTGCCTTTCCCAATATATATACCTTAAAGGTTGAAATTTTGCATTGATATTGATGTTTAAGTTTTCCATATGGAATAATTACAATTCCTAATAGCAATTTTTGAACTCTCTGGAAAGAAAATGGGGCAACCTGATGCATCTGGACTAGAAACATCTCCCTAAAATGGGTTTGGGACTGTTATGCTTGGAGACAACTCCTAACTAGCTAGCTGAAATGGTGAACCATCTTATTACACCCTGACCAGAGATTCAGATAGAACTTCAGTGAAGCATTTCCTGCCACACAAGAGAATAGCTACAAATGTTACAGCTAGTCCCCTAGAGAACTTTTATTACTAATAATTTTCTTCTAACGGGATCCCATGGAGTAATCGTCATCCCATTTCAGCAGGAAGTATCCTTAAGACAACAATGCCCCCTTTCCCTGCTATGGGCTTTTAGAAATAATATTCATTTGCATAGAGTTGGTTTTAGTTCCTGAGGGTTGAGTATAGAAAGCAATGCTCAGACTTGGGTATCTCCTTTAGACAAGTGTAGAGTATGGTTGGGAAACTTATGGGTTAGATGGGAAATTGGTAGACTAATTTATCTTATTTTGAGTCTTCACAATAATTGCTAGTTATATAAATCTTTCTGTTTACAATGTTTTGTGCACAATAACCTTCTCATATTCTATGTATGTATATATTTACTTATGTTCAAGACATTTTGTTAATTGATACAATTTGGGATAGCTTTATCATGTTTCACTATACAGTTCTAGCTCTGGTCAAGATTTTATACTCTACCTCTGTTTTAGAGATTTACATGTATATGTGTATACATAGTTACATTGCTAAAGTAATTGTCCCTGCTTTTCTCAGGGAAGTTTCAACCATTTTCATAGCTAGGTTCCTGAGTATTACAGATTATCTTCACACGTTTTTCATGCCTATGAGATTAGTCACATATAAATGATTAATCTTCAGACACTTCATAGACCTCCAGAACATGGCATTTAAATGTTTTAATATTTGTACTTCATTGACATAAGACACTATAGCTCCTGAATGCACTGTGCAGTTTCTCAAAATATGTTGGGCACTGATGTCGCTCATTCTAGAGTCTATCCTCTCCTTGGCTAATGGCCTCTTAAGCAAAGAACTGCCCCCACCTTACCCACTGACTTGGACATGCTGTCCTACTGTGCTTGGAAGAGACAAATATAGAAAACAGCTTAACATTGCCAATTCAGGGTAAGACAGCTTTCTACTCCCTGTATCTGTAGTGGTCTTTAAGATACTCAAATGATAAACATCCATGCAAGAAAGACATGTGTTCAACTATGTTCGTAGCAGCATTATTTGTAATAGCAAGAACCTGGAGGCAACTTCGATGCCCCTCCACTGAAGAATGGATAAAGAACATGTGGCACATTTCCCCAATTTAATACCACTCTGCAGGGAAAAAAATGGAATCTTGAAAATTGCAGGTAAGTGGATAGAACTAGAAGAACCCACCCTGAATGAGGTTATCCAGTCAAAAAAAAAAAAAAGGAACGTGGTATGTACACTCTCACACATGGATTTTAGACATAGTGAAAAGGATCACCAGCCTATAATTCACACAGCCATAGAAACTAGGATAGAAGGAGGATTCTAAGAGATTCATATATGGTCCCTCACAGAAGGGGAAAGGAGCAAGATCTCCTGAGCATATTGGGAGTTGGGGGGAGCAATGAGTGGAGAGAAAAATAGGAAAAAGAGGAGAAGAGGAAAGCACGTGGGATTAGGAAGATTGAGGCAATGGAGGAATAGACAAGAGGAGAGAGAGAGAGAGAGAGAGAGAGAGAGAGAGAGAGATCATAAAAGAGGGAGCCATTATAGGTTTGAAGAGAAAACTGAATCTAGGGAAATGTCCACAGACCTACAGGACTGACCCCATCTAACAATTGAGCAACATTGGAAAGGCTACCATAAATGCCCTTACCTGATAATGAGATCGAAGACTATCTTATTCACCATCATGGAGTCCTCATCTAGAAGCTGATGGAAAGAGAAGCAAGCACCCACAACTAAACACTGAGCCAAACTAGAATCCAGATGTAGTGAGGGAGGGCAAGACCAGGCTACAGAAATACAGACAGCAGACCTGACCAAGGAGAAGATAATGGGCCCCCAGACTGATAGCTATGAATCCAGCATGGGACTGATTCAGACTCCCTGAAATGTGGGTCTCAGTTAGAAGGCCTTTGCAGTCTAAGGACCTCAGACAGTGGAACCAGGATGTATCCTTGGTGCACAAAAGTGTTTGGGAGAACAACTCCCATGGAGGGTCACTCCCTTAACCTAGACATAGGAGAGAAGTCCTAGTCCCTACTTCAAATGACTTGACAGATTTAGATGACCTCTCCTACAAGGCATAACCCTACATTTGGAGTGTGGGGGGATGGGAGGAGAGGGTAGTTGGGGGGCATGAGAGGGTGGGAGAGAGGGAAAGAGGGAGGGAGTGAGGGAGAAAACTAAAAATAATAAATAAAACACTCCATGCAGCAGTTAGCAAGGTGCAGATCCAGTTCTCCTTCTGTAGCTTTCTCAGGGTCAATTCTCCCACACCTATACCTTCAGAGACAACTCTACTGTGTTGCCTAGGTATGATGTGATGCTGAAGCTGATGAGGGGCAGGAACAGCTCTCCTACTCTAATGACCTCTGGGCCAGCTCTGCCACCTCCCTCAGGCATAGATGGGGGATCTCTCCCCCAACAACCATAATTTCTTACATTATTTGAATAGGAGAAATTATCAATGACATGCTCCTTCTGCATCACCAATATTACACTAATACTAAAAACCAACCAATAACACAACAAATTATGTCACTGTTGCCAGTTGAAATGTATTTAGTTGTGTCTCTGATTATCATTCTCAAATATTTTCATGTTTGATGAGATATATTTGTTGCCCTGGGCTCAGAATGTGGACAGAAACGAATAGTGCTGGCAACAGCCTCTGATATTTGGTGGTTTCCTTTGACATCCTTTGACCTACAATTCAGCAGTATGTAACCCAATCCTGTCAATAGAGGCTATCAATTGGCTATCAAAGAATATCTGGTATGGGGAATTTTCTCATCTTACTTGGTGATTCCACTCATATTTGTTTCATATACGAACATATTTTAGAAAGATTTTATAGCAGTAGGTTTCTGTATGCTCCTTACAAGGACATTTAGTGTTAGTTGTCTCACTCTACATTCCCTCCATATCCATTATATTTCATCCCACTTCCTACTTACATCTTCTACTTTACCTTCAACTTTGTCTTTCCATAAAAATATACATTGCTTTCCATTCCCATAGAGTTCCTTCCTCCCTACAACTGATTCCTTGCTAGTTACCTAACATCTATGCTTATTCAGAATGGAATACATTGAATTCTTAAAAACTGACCTCCACATACAAGGTAAAAATTACAATATTTGTCTTTTCGTGTCTGTGTTACCTCACTCAGTATCATTGTTTTCTCTCTCCATCCATTTACATGTGATTACATAATTTCATTTTAATATATGTATAATATTCCAATGTGTAAATGTGCCAAGGTTTCATTATCCATTAAACACAAGATGGCTGTCAAGTCTCATTCTAATCTCTGGATATTTTAAATAGAGCATACATAAACATTTTTGAGAAAGTATTTCTATAGTAGGATGTAGAGTAGTATTTGGTATATACCCAAGAGTAGCATAGTCTAATATTGAGATAAATGTACTTCCAGGTTTCTGAGAGCAGGTGGCACACCAATTTCCATAGTTTGCACTACTGCCTTCAATGAACAAGTATTCTCCACTCCCATCAGTCATGCCAGCTTGTGCAGTGATTTGCTTTCCTGAACAATGTCTTTCTCACTGGTATAAATTGAAATCTCAAAGTCGTTTTAATTGTGTTTGCCTGCTGACATAGAATGTGAATATTTTAAATGTTCCTCAGAAAATTGTGATTCATATTTCAAGAATTTTTTTTGCTTAGTTCTTTACCATGTTTTTAATATTGGGTTAAATTTTTTATTTATTTAACATAGCAAACACAAATCCTCCTCCCTCCCCTACTTCAGACCCAACCCCACCTACCAACCATCTACTCCTCAGAAAAGGAGTCAACAAAGCCTGGCACATTAAGTTGAGTCAGGATCAAGCCCCTCCTCCCCGCATAAAGGTTGAGAAATGCACCACCGCATCATAAAGAATGACCTCCAAAGAACCATCTCATGCAACTGGGATAGATTTGGTACCACTGCCAGGAGCCCCTCAAACAGACCAAGCCACACAACTGTTGCCTACATGTAGAGGACCTAGTTAGATCTGACCCAGGCTTCCCAGATGTCCATCCAGAGTCCATAAAATCCAAAAAGCTCAGGTAAGCTCTCTCTGTGCATTTCCCCAGCCCCCCTTGTTCATATAACCCCTCCTTTCATGTTTTTGACTGGACTCCCAAGTTCAGACTGGTGCTTGGCTGTAGATCTCTGCATCTCCTTCCCTTAGTTACTGGATGAAGGTTCTGGTGACAGGGTACTCACTAATCTGAATACAGGGGAAGGTTAATACAGGCACCCTCTCCACTATTGCTAAGAGTCTTAGCTGGGGTGATCCTGTGGATTCCTGAGAATTTCCCTAGCACCTGATCTCTCCCTCTATCATGATATATCTTTCATTACTCTCCCATTCTGTCCCTCCCCCAACTCAATGACCCAGTCCCTTGTCTTCTCATCCCCCATTCCATCCTCTCTACTGCCTCACTACCCCCAGTTTGCCCAGGAGATCACATCTGTTTCCCCTTCCCAGGGTAACCCATGTGTATCTCTTAGGAACCTCCTTGTTACCTAGCTTCCCTAGAGCTGTGAATTATAGTCTACTTATCCTTTGCTTCACCTCTAGTATCCACTTATGAGTGAGCACTACTGTGTAGAATTTTCTGGGTCTGTGTTACCTCACTCAGGATAATTTTTTTAATCCCATTTATTTGCCTGCAAATTTCATGATGTCACTTTATTTCTAAAGCTAAGAAATACACCATTGTGTAAAAGTAAATTTTCTTCAACCACTGTTAGGTTGAGGGGACTGTAGGTTGCTTTCAGGTTCTGGAAATTATGATGAACTGAACTATGTGCAATTGCACCATACCTTGGTCAAAGAAGAAATAAACCAAAAATTAAGGACTTTCTAAAATTCAACAAGAATGAGGACACAACATAATGAACTTATGGGACACCTTGAAAGAGGTGCTATGAGGGAAGTTCATTACACTAAGTGCCCATATGAAGAAAACAGGATAGTCACATTAGAGAATTAACAGCACAACTGAAAGCCTTAGAACAAAAAGAAGCAAAATCACCACAGAGGAGTAGACCCAGGAAATAATAAATTTGAGGGCTGAAATCATTAAAGTAGAAACTAGGAAAACAGTACAAAAGATCAACACAAGAAAGAGTTCATTTTTCGAGAAAATCATCAACATAGACAAAACTTTCTCAAAACTAACCAAAAAGCAGAGATAAAACATGCAATTTAACAAAATCAGAAACAAAAAGGGGGACATAACAACAGACACTGAGGGAATCCAGACAAATTTAAGATCACACTTTGAAAACTTGTACTACACAAAATTTGAAAATTCAAAGGAAATGAACAAATTTCTGGATAATTATCACTTACAAAAATTAAATCAAGAACAGACAAACAATTTAAATAGACCTATGACCCTTAATGAAAAAAAAAGCAGACATCAAAAGCCTTCCAAACACAAAAAGCCCAGGGCCAAATGGCTTCAGTGCAGAATTCTATGGTTATGAACATAGTTGAGCAAGTGTCTTTGTGTTATGATTGTGTGTCTTTTGGGCATGTGCTCAAGAGTGGTAATGCTGGGTCTTGACATAGAGTGATAACCAATTTTCTGAGAAACTTCCAAAATGATTTCCAAAGTGGCTGTACAAGTTTGAACTCCCACCAGCAGTGGAGGAGCATTTCCTTACTCCACATCCTCTTCAAAACATAAGTGTCATCAGTGTTCTTGATCTTAACCATTCTGACAGGTGTAAGATGGAATTTAAAATTGTTTTGATTTGCATTTCCCTGATGACTAAGTATGTTTAACAATTCTTTAAGTGTCTTTTGGCCATCTGAGATTATTCTGTTGATAATTTTATGTTTAGATCTGTACTCTATTTTAATTGGATGATTTGGTATTTTGATGTACAGTTTCATGAATTCGTCATATATTTTGGAGATCAGCTCCCTGGCATATGTGGGGTTGGTTAAGATAATTTCCCATTCAGTAGGCTGTCATTTTGTCTATTTGACAGTGTCCTTTGTCTTACAGAAATTTTTTATTATTTATTTATTATTTTCTTATTTTATATATTGATCCCAGTTCCCTCCCCTTCCCTCCCTCCCTTCCTCTCTCCCTTCCTCTCTCCATCCCTCTCTCCCTCCATCTCATACCCCCGACCACCCTCCCATCCCATTCCCTCCACTCCACAGGGAGAATGATGCCTTGCAGGAGGGATCAACAAAATCTGTCAAGTCATTTGGAATAGGCACTAGGCCCTCCCTCCTGCCTCTAGGTTAAGGGAGTATCCCTACATGGGGAATGTGCAGCCAGAGTCCTTTTATACACCTGGGATACATCGTGCTTCTACCGTCCGAGGTCCCTTAGACTGCCAAGATCTTCTAACAGAGAACCATGTTCAGGGAGTCTGAGTCGCACCAAAGCTGGATTCCCAGCTATCAGCCTGGGGGTCCATTAGGTCCTCATTTCTCAGGTCACTTGTCTCCATAGGTTTCTGTAGCCTGGTCTTGCCCTCCCTCTCTGCAAGTGGATTCCAGTTTGACTCAATGTTTATTGTGGGTGTCTGTTTCTTTTTCCATCAGCTACAAAATGAGCATTCTCTGATGGTAGATAAGTTACCCATCAATCTCATTATCGGGGAAGGACATTTATGGTAGCCTTTCCACTGTTGTTCAAATTGTTAGTTGGGGTCAGTCTTGTAGGACTCTGGACATTTCTCTAGAGTCAGTTTACTCATCAAACCTATAATGGCTCCCTCTTTTATGTTCTCTCTCTTTTTTGTCTCATCTATTCCTCCTCTGATTCAATCTTCCTAGTCCCACATGCTCTCCTCCCCTTCTGTTTCTTCTAGCTCCCTCTCCACTCACTGCTCACCACACTCCCAATAAACTCAGGAGATCTTATTCCTTTCCCCTTTTGTGAGGGACCTTGTATGAATATCTTAGATTCCTCCTGGTATCATAGTTTCTTTGGAGGTGTCAATTATAGGCTGGTGATCCTTTGTTCTACTTCTAAAACTCATATATGAGTGAGTACATACCATGTTCCTCTTTTTGTGACTGAGTTACCTCATTCAGGATGGTTTCTTCAAGTTCTGTCCATTGGACTCGTGAATTTCAAGATTCAGAAGTTTTGTCTATCTGTTCTGTTAAGTCTCTAGTGTGAGAGTTGTCCACTTTCCTTATTTAGGCACTTAGTGCTAGGAACTTTCCTCATAGCACTGCTTTCATAGTCTTAATAAATTTGTGTATGTTGTACATTAATTTTCATTGAATTCTATGAAATCTTTAGTTTGTTTATTTCTTCTTTGATGTGGTGATTCATTTCATTGTTAGTCAATCTCCATGAGTTTGTATGCCTCCTGTAACTTGGGCTGTTGTTGAATTCTAACTTTAAGCCTTGGTGATGAAACAAGATACAGTGGTTCTTTCCAATTTTTGAATATGTCTTTGTGACTGAGAATGTGGTCAATTTTAGAGAAGTTTCCATGAGGTGCCGAGAAGAAGTTAAATTCTTTTTTGTTTGAGTAACACTGACTTTAGATGACTGTTAAACCAAATTCAGTCTTAATATCTGTTAGTTCCCTTATTTTCTGTTAATTTTCTATCGAGCAGACATGTTTATTGATGAAAATAGGTGTGTGTGAAAATTGGAGAAAACCTCAGTGTGTGAGGTTTGATACATTATTTATGTTTTACCAATGTTTCTTTTACATATGTGGCTGTCATTATATTTGGAGCATAAATGTTTAGAATGGAGACATCATCTTTATAAATTTTTCCTGTGAGGAATATGAGATCTCTTCCATGTCTTTTGACTAATTTTAATTTGAAGTCTATTTTGGTAGATATGAGGATAGCTACACCACTTTTGGGTCCATTTTATTGTAATGTCTTTCCCCAACCCTTTACTCTGAGGTAATATCTGTCATTTGAAGCTTATATGTGTTTCTTGTATTCAGCAGAAGGATAGATTTGTGTTGGTATCCATTCTGTTACCCTGTTACTTTTTATAGGTGAATTGAGCCCATTGATATTAAGGGATATTAATGACCAGTGATTGTTAATTCCTGTTATATATTTTTTGTTGGTGATGGTGGTTGTATGTGTGTGTTTCCCTGTAAGGAGTATGGTTTTATCCGCCCGCTGCTGGTCTGTTCCTGCACACAGAGACTCTGTATTTGATATAATTCTGTTGTAGTTTCTTATCAGCTAGCTCTGTCTTAATTATTAACCCATTTCTATGTATTTCCACATGGTCTTAACAGCAAGAGGTGGCTGGCGGTTCTGCCTTCTCCTGATTCTCCATCTTAACCTCTCCTTACTACTTCCTTTCCCCTACTTGTCTCCTAGTCCCTCCTATCTTCCTTTCCTATTGGCCAACAGTGCTTTATTCATTAACCAGTATGAGAAACATATATACATAATGGAATCTCCCATCATCTGACAGCAGATATTGCTGTTAAATAAGGATCAGTATAAACAAATAGGCTGAATAGATGTTTATTCAGGGAGAAATAACTTACAACCTAGACAGATGAACACCAGCAAGTTCCACCGGATGCTCTCCTGTCCTAGTCCTGCCAGCAAGAGAGCTTTTCCTGGCTCTTCCTCTGACCTTCTTCCACAGGTCACTTCTGCCCATGGTTCCACCCCCAAATGGGCATGGTCAGTTCCTCAGAAGGACTATCTCACTACATTTCCCTTCTTTGGGATTTTCTGGAATAAGATGATATATTACCTGTGTTTTTTGTTGTTGCAGGTAACTTCCTTGGTTTGGAGTTTTCCTTCTACTGCTTTCTTCATGGCTGGATTTGTGGCTAAGTATTGCTTAAATCTGGTTGTGTAGTGCAATTTTTTTTCTATCTATGATGATAGAAAGTTTTGCTGGGTATAGTAGCATGGCTGTAGTAATATTGCATGCATGATCTCTAAGTGTCTTCAAAAACATCTGTCCAGGACCTTCTGGCTTTCAGAGTCTCCATTGATGAGTCTCCATGTATATGATACTTGGCCTTTTTCCTTTGTAGCTCTTAATATACTTTCTTTTTTCTGTATGCTTAGTGTTTTGACTATTATGTGGTAAGGGGACTTTTGTTGTTCCAGTATACTTGGTGTTCTGTAAGCTTCTTCTATCTTTGTAGGCATGTCCTTCTTTAGATTGCAAAATATTTTCTTCTATGATTTTGATGAATATATTTTCACTACCTTTGAGCGGCTATTCTTCTCCTTTTATTCCTATTATTCCTTGGGTTTGTTTTTTTTAATGGTGTCCCAGAATTTCTGGACATTTTGTGTTATGACTTTTTTGGCTTTAATGTTTTCTCTTACATGTGAATCTATTTCCTCTATCATATCTTCAATGCCAGATATTCTCTCTTCCATCGCTTGCCTTCTGTTACTTGTACTTGCATCTATACATTTACCCAGATTTTCCATTCCAAAATTCCACAAGTGTGTGCTTTCTTTACTGCCTATTTCAATTTTCAAGTCTTGAACTGTTTCCTTCAACTATTTGACTGTTATTTTTCTTGGTTTTCTTGACTTTCTTTAAGAAATTTACTGATTTTTTTTTTCATTTTTCTTTGTCTTTTCCTCAATTTATTTAAGGGAGTTTTTTTATTTCCTCTTTAAAGGCCTCTATTATTTTATTTTCATAACATTATTTTAAGGTAATTTTCTTCTGCTTCTTCATGGTTGGGATGTTCAGGTCTTACTGCTGTACAACCACTGGGTTCTGGAGGTGCTCTATTGCTTCTTATGCTATTGAATGTATTCTTGCATTCACTGACATCTATCCATCTCTTCCTCCAACTGGTACATGTAGTGCCTGTGCATCTAGAGGCTGCTCTTTGTCCAATCAATGAAGGTGATATCTGTGCCTCCCGTGGCCACTGGGGCTGAGTGGAACACATTGTCCAGTTGGTGCAGGAAATATCTCTGTCTCTTTGGGCCACTGATGCCATGGTGAATGATTGGATTTATCATGCCCAGTGGGACTTGTAGATTACCAGGTCCAATGGGGAATTGCAGCAGCCTGCCAGCAGGAGTCTTGTCTGTTGACCTACTAGTTGGACTGCAGTAGGTGGGAGAAGGTCACAGAATGTCAAAATTTGTATGGTTAGTGTTGCTGTTATTGTTGTTCTCCTTCTTTACATATTTTGGATACTAACTCTGTATCAAATATTTAATTAGGTAAAGAAATTTTTCCACTCTGTAGGGAGCCATGATGGTGTTCTTTCCTATATAGAAGAATTCAAGCTTCATTAGAGCCCATTTAGTAATTGTTGGACTTACTACCTGTGCTAACTGTTCTATTTATAAAGTCCTTTCCTGCGTCCATGAGTTACAAATTATCCCCCTTTTCTTTTCAATCAGATTCATGTTATCTGATCTTATGTAGTGGCCTTTGCTCCATTTACAGTTAAGTTTTGTGAAGTTTGATAAATATTGGCCAATTTGTACTATTCCAAATATAGCAGTCCTGTATGGCCAGCACCATTGATTGAAGATGGTATATTTTTTTCCTGTGTATTCTGTTGTTATATTGTTAAAAATCAGAAATCAGAAATCTATAGTTCTTTGAACTTATATCTGGTCTTTCAGCTTGATTTCATTGAACAATGTGCTTGTATTATACCAGAACTATCATCTTCATCATCATCATTATTCTGAAGTACAAGTTGACATCTGGGATGGTGATACCACCAGCATTTTATCCATTTTTCAGGAGTACTTTTAAGTTATCCTATTTTTTTTCAAGTCCCCATATTAAGCTAAAAATGAGTTTTAAGAGCTCTGTGAAGAATTTTGTGAAAATTTGATCATGATCCCATTAAATTTGTAGATTCCTTTCGGGTGGATCATTATTGGTACCAGGGACAATATTAATACTGTGATCTGGCTGCCCATGTTTTTGTTGTTGTTGTTGTTTGTTTGTTTGTTTGTTTCTTTGTTTGTTTTTTGTTTTTTTGTTTTTAAAGGAATATAGACCTTGGGACTGTGGGTTAGTAAAGCAGTTGAATACTGTAAGTGCTGCTTAAAGACCCATACTAGTAAGAGCATGGAAGACAGTGGTGTTGAATATATCTATGGGGGACTTAAACAAAAGAATATGGAGAAGAATTTTAGTAATTTTTGTAGAGATTATTATTATGATATTTGGTGAATAATGTGGCTATTTCTTTGTATTTGTCTGAAGAACCTGCCTAAGGCTAAAGTAAAGAATTTTGAATTAATTTGGTTGGTAGATGATTTCTCAAAACAGTCTAGTATAAACTGTTTTGGAGTTAACTCCAATGAAGACATATAATGAAAAAGAGCAAGCTGGTCAAGGAAAAATAAATATTTGAGAAGAAACAGAGGATCAGAAAGTAGAATAGAGCTACATTCCATATTCATGGAGACAATGTTTTTTTTTTAATGGAATTAAGAGAGTTGAGACCTTAGGGCAAGATCCCACCTAGGTAAGTTTCAACTTGTTTAAAGGAGTTAAAGTAAAGCTTATAGACAGATATTGTATGGAATGCCTTTAATCCCAGCACAGGGAAGGCAGACGATGGCTGGTCTCTGAGTCTGTCAGCCTGTTATAAAGATCCCATTTCAGGACAGCCAAGCTTAGGCAGTGAAGGGCAGAAAGTTGATAAAATGTAATTGAAAGAAGGTGTCAAATTCTAGCCCCACCAAGCAGTAGAACATGACAGCTTTGTCCAGGTAGATCTGGAGTCAAGGATAAAGAATGGGGTTGATGAAATTAGTTTCAAGGAAAGCTAATGAGGCCAAGCATGTGTCAGGATTGATACTGAATGGAGACATGGAGAGGTCATTTCATGAAGCTGGGAAGTTGAAGCCTGGAATGCCTTGGAGACACAAAGATGTTAGAGATGCCAAAGTCATGGTATGTCTGCTGAAGAAAGCTGCTAGCAGGAAGAGGAACCAGCCCAAGAGAAAGAAGTGGGTTGCAGGCAGCAACGCTCAACAGAATTGGAGAACTGAAGAGCATTTTAATATGAGACATGGATATGCAGTGTTTGGATTTTCCCCAACTTTGTTTTCAGTCTTGCTAAGGTCCAATATTTTCTTGCTGCCATCCCTATGTTTTGGAATAGTAATGTATATACTGTGCTAATCTATGTTTGGAAGTATGTGATCTGCCTTTTGATTTTTATTTTTACAGGTGATTAGAGTGAAGAGATTGCATAAATCTCAGAAGAGACTAACCTTTGAACTTTAAAACATAGTTGGGACTGTAATAGATTTCTAAGTTTGATTAATGTAGTTTTCATTATGATATTGTTACAGGCTTGAGTTGGTCAGGGAGGGGAATATGGTAGTTTGAATGTAATTGGCCCCCATAATCTCATTAGGAGTTGCCCTTTTAGGAAGTATGGCTTTGTTGGAGTTGGTATAGCATTATTGGAGGAAGTGTTACTGTGGAAGAGGGCTTTGAGGTTACCTATGCTCAGGATATCACCCAGTGTTTCAGTCTGTTTGCCTGCAAAATGAAGGAATCTCAGGTACTACATCCTGCACTTCTCACTGCAAGCCATCATGCTCTCCAGTGTGATGATAGTGGACTGAACCTCAGAAACTGTAAGTGTACCACCAAAATTAAAAGTTTTCTTTATAAGAGTTGGAATTATTGTGTTGCCTATTCATAGCTATAAAAATCCTAAGACAAATAGGTAGATGTTACAGTGAGCCAAACCTAAGACCTACTATGGGCCTGAGTTATAGTTCAGCTGATCAAGCCAGACCACTAGGAACACCCCCTAAGATTGTGTGCAGAACAACTTTCCCTATATCTTTGTCAAGAGAGTCAGTTGTCCTGTACCAGTGATGAAGAGTTGGGCCAGGTCTCCCTAGTGCTGGAGGGACAGGTCTACCATGAAGGTCAAATTTAGCTTTCTTTTCTGCATAATCCAGGGGTGGCCCATTACTCCAAGGCCAGTGATAGGAAGTGACAGGCCCATCATGGCCCTATGATTTCATCACATATTTTTCCTATGGCCTCATGAAGTGACACCAGCCACAGATACCAACACAGACCACAGCTGTAACAGGACTATGAACACAGCAGCAATTTGGAACTGAATGACATCCCGGCTCTGGATGGAAGCACAGTCCACTCAGATCAGCATGGCTCTGGTGCTAACACAGTGCCCGGACTCCAAAAAGGCAACAGTTACAGCACTAATCCCACATTTTTGTGTAACCTTTGGTGGCAATATGGGCCAAGGACTTCAAAACAGACCCCTACTGTGGTTAGGCCATGAACGCAAACATGCTCCTTAGAAGCAGCCCTGTCTGTGGCCCCAGAAATAGCTATGGCCCCATATGGCAGTGCAAGCCTCCCAGATTGGCATAGCCCAGCAGGCAAAATATCCCGCAGACTCCAGCAAGGCTACAGTTGTTGACACAGAGCCCAGGCTTCCAAGTTGTCCCTGGTAGAAACATAGGCCATTGCCCCATCCCACAGGGAATTCAAAAATGAACTGTGGAACACCTAGAAGAAAATGGGGGGCAAGGGATAGGAAGAATGGACAGCAATACAGTATTCTCATCAGGCTGACAAATTTTATTTTCTCAGGGGAAGCTTATCTGGGACCATGGAAAGGATGTGGGTGAGGGGATTACATGTAGCCAGGGCATGGGAACTGGCACATAGGTAGAGTGAGAAGGTCAGTAGAAGGAATGACCTAAGTTGTTTAGCTAACCTGTAATTGGCTGTTCATTGGGCAGGAGAGATAGCCCTGAGCTATATTTTTTGACTGGCTGTGAAACCCAAAGCCTGTAACTTACAATGTTCTGATGAACATCCTGTTTATTTCAGATATATATATATATATATATATATATATATATATATATATATATCCAAGTCCATTTTAATGAAAACAAATTTTAATGAAAACAGGCATTAGTTGAGGGCTCCATGGATAAGTTAGATGTTGATCTCACTATCCGGGAAGGGCATTTATGTTAGCCTTTCCACAGAAGCTCAAATTGTTAGTTGACAGCAGTCTTCTAGTTCTCTAGACCTTTCTTTGTGTTAAAATTTATCTTCAAACCAGTATTGGCTCCCTCTTTTATTCTCTCTCTAGCTCTCTCTCTCTCTCCTCTCTCTCTCTCTCCTCTCTCTCTCTCCCTCTCTCTCTCTCTCTCTCTCTCTCTCTCTCTCTCTCTCTCTCTCCTGTCTTCTATTCCTAACCAGGCTCAATCTTCCTGGTCCCATATGTATTCCTTTCCTCCCCCTCATTTTCTCCTACTTCTCTCTCTATTCGTGGCCCTCCCCACTTCCCCTGAGCTCTGGGTGACTTGTCCCATACCAGTTATGTGAGGGTCTTTATATGAATATCGTAGAATACACCTTGTATCCTAGTTCCTTTGGTGGTGTGAATTATAGGCTGGTGATCCTTTGATCTAGGTCTAAAATCTATATATGAGTAATACTGTGTTCCTCTTTTTCTGCCTGGGTTACCACATTCAGGATGGTTTCTTCAATTGAGGGGCATCTAGGTTGCTTCCAGGTTCTTGCTATTACAAATAATGCTGCTATTAACATAGTTGAACAGATGTCTTTGTTGCATGGATGTGAATCTTTTGGGTATATGCCTAAGAGGGGGATTGCCAGGTCCTGTGGTAAACTAATTCCCATTTTCCTGAGGAACCACCATACTGATCTCCAAAATGGCTGTATGAGTTTGCACTCACACCAGCAGTGGAGGAGTGTTCCACATCCTCTCCAACATAAGTCATCACTGGTGTTTCTAATTTTAGCCATTCTGGCAGGGGTAAGATGGTATCTCAAAGTTGTTTTGATTTGCATTTCCCTGATAGCTAAGGATGTGGAGCATTTTCTTAAGTGTCTTTCAGCCTTTTTGATTTCCTCCATTGAGAATTCTTTCTTCAGTTCTGTACCCCATTTTTAATAGGGTTATTTGGTGTTTTGTTGACTAGTTTCTTGAGTTCTTTGTGTATTTTGGAGAATAGCCATTTGTCAGATATATGTTGGATATATATGTCGGATTGGTAAAAATCTTTTCCCAGTCTGTGCGCTGCCGTTTGGTCTTGTCCACTGTGTCCTTTGCCTTACAGAAGCTTCTAAGTTTGAAGAGGTCCCATTTATTAATTGTTTCGCTCAGTGTCGGTGCCCCTAGAGTTATGTTCAGGAAGCAGTCTCCCATACCAATTTGTTCAAGGGTGCCTCCTCCTTTCTCTTCTAAGAGGTTCAATGTAGCTGGACTGATGTTGAGGTCTTTGATCCATTTGCACTTGAGTTTTATGCATGGCGACAGACATGGTTCTGATTGCAGACTTCTACACACCCTCATCGAATTGTGCCAGCACCATTTGTTGAAGATGCAGTCCTTGTCCCATTGTATAATTTTAGCTGCTTTGTCAAAAATCAGGTGGGTTAATATGTGGGTTAACATCAGGATTTTCAATTCAATTCCATTGGTCTACCTGTCTATTTTTATGCCAATACCAAGCTGCTTTCAGAACTATAGCTCTGTAGTAGAGCTTAAAGTCGGGAATGGTGATGCCTCCTGAAGTTCTTTTATTGTATAGGGTTGTTTTTGTTTTTCCATATAAAGTTGATTATTATCCTTTCAAGGTCATTGAAGAATTGTGGTGGGATTTTAATGAGGATTGCATTGAATCTGTAGATTGCTTTTGGCAAGATTGCCATTTTTACTATGTTTATCCTACCTATACAAGAGCATGGGAGATCTTTCCATTTTCTGGTATCTTCTTTAATTTCTTTCTTTAGAGCCACAAAGTTCTTATTATATAGGTCTTTTACTTGTTTGGTAAGCATTACACCAATATACTTTATGTTGCTTGTGGCTATTGTAAGGGTGAAGTTTCTCTGATTTTTTTCTCTGTCTCTTTGTCGTCTGAAAAAACTAGGGCTTCTGATATTTTTGAGTTTATCTTGTATCCTGCTAGTTTGCTGAATGTGTTTATCAGCTGTAGGAGTTCCCTGGTAGAGTTTATTGGTCCCTTATGTAAACTATCATATCATCTGCAAATAGAGACAGTTTGACTTCTTCCTTTCCAATTTGGATCCCCTTGATCTCATTTTGTTGTCTTATAGCATTAGCTAGACCTTCTAGTACGATATTGAAGAGTTATGGAGAGTGCAGCCTTGTCTTGTTCCTGATTTTAGAGGAATTGGCTTAAGTTTCTCTCCATTCAGTTTGATGTTGGCAGTTGGTTTGCTGTATATTGCTCTTATTATGTTTAGGTATGTTCCTGTTATCCCTGGCCTCTCCAACACCTTTATCATGAAAGGGTGTTGAATTTTCTTGAAGGCTTTTTCCGCATCTAGGGAGATAATCATATGGTTTTCCTTTTTCTGTTTGTTTATATGGTGGATCACGTTGATAGTTTTTCATATGTTAAACCATCCCTGCATTCCAGGGATGAAGCCGACTTGGTCATGGTGGATGATTTCTCTGATGTATTCTTGAATTTGATTTGCCAGTATTTTATTGAGTATTTTTGCATCGATGTTCATCAGGGATATTGGTCTGTAGTTTTCTTTCTTAGTTGTGCCTTTGTGAGGATTGGGTACCAAGGTTATTGTGGCCTCATAAAAATAGTTTGGCAATGAACCTTCTGTTTCGATCTCGTGCAACATTTTGAGGAATATTGGTATTGATTCTTCCTTGAATGTCTGGTAGAATTTTGCATTGAATCCAACTGGCCCTGGACATTTTTTGGTTGGAAGGCTTTCGATGACTGCTTCTATTTCATTGTGGGATATAGGTCTATTTAAGTTGTTTGTCTGTTCTTGATTTAATTTTGGTAAGTGATAGTTATCCAGAAACTTCTTCAATTCATTTGAATTTTCAATTTTTGTGGAATACAGATTTTCAAAGTATGACCTGAAAATTGTCTGCATTTCCTCTCTGTCTGTTATTATGTTCCCTTTTTCGTTTCTGATTTTGTTAGTTTGCATATACTCTCTGTGCTTTTTCGTTAATTTAGATAAAGGTTTGTCTATCTTGTTGATTTTCTCAAAAAACCAACTCTTCATTGCATTGATTTTTTGTGTGTGTGTGTTGTTTTCCTGGTTTCAATTTTGTTGATTTCAGCCCTCAAGTTGATTATTTCCTGGCATCTACTCCTGCAGGGTGAATTCGCTTCTCTCTGTTCTAAGGTTTTCAGTTGTGCTGTTAATTCTCTTATGTGACTATCCTCTGTTTTCTTCATATGGGCACTTAATGCAATGAACTTCCCCTCGTAGCACTTCTTTCAAGGTGTCCCATAAGTTCGGGTGTGTTGTATCCTCATTCTCGTTGAATATTAGAAAGTCCTTAATTTCTTTCTTTATTTCTTCTTTGACCAAAGAGTTGTGCAATTGCACATTGTTCAGCTTCCATGAGTTTACAGGTTTTCTGCTATTTGTGTTGTTTTTTAATTGCAATTTTAAAGCATGGTGGTCTGATAAGATACAGGGGACTATTTCAATTCTCTTGGATCTGTTGAGGTTTGTTATGTCACCTAGTATGTGGTAAATTTTAGAGAAGGTTCCATGTGGAGCAGAGAACAAGATATATTCTTTTGTCTTTGGATGGAATGTTCTATAGATGTCTGTTAACCCCAGTTGGGACATAACTTTTGTTAATTCTTTTGTTTCTTTGTTGAGTTTCTGTTTTGTGGTCCTGTCTAGTGGTGAGAGTGGTGTATTGAAGTCTCCCACTATAAGTGTGTGAGGTTTTATATGAGCTTTGAGTTTTAGTAGTGTTTCTTTTACGAATGTGGGTGCCTTTGTATTAGGGGCATCGATGTTCAGAACTGAGACTTTGTGTTGATTGATTTCTCCTGCAATGAATATGAAATGACCATTTTCATCTCTTTTGACTAATTTTGGTTTGAAGTCTAACTTGTTAGATATTAGGATAGTTATGCCTGCATGCTTCTTATTTCCATTTGATTGGAAAGTCTTTGTCCAACCCTTTACTCTGAGGTAATGTCTATCTTTGAAGCTAAGATGTGTTTCTTGTATGCAGCAGAAGGATGGATTCTGTCTTCCTATCCATTCTGTTAGCCTGTGTCTTTTTATAGGTGAGTTAAGACCATTAATGTTGAGGGTGAGTAAGGATCATTGATTGTTGATGCTTGTTTGATTTATGCTGTTGTTGGCAGTGGTACTGTGAATATATTGGTTCTGCTTCACCCTTGGTTTCTGGTGTAGTTGGATTATCTGTTGCCTACATTTTTGTGGGGGTAGTTACCTTCCTTGGGTTGGAATTTTCCTTCCAACACTTTCTGTAGGGCTGGATTTGTAGATACGTATTGGGAAAATCTGGTTTTGTCATTAAATATCTTGTTCTCTCCATCTAGTGATTGAGAGTTTTCCTGGATATAGTAACCTAGGCTGGCATCCGTGTTCTCTTAATACTTTTAGAACATCTATCCAGGACCTTCTGGCCTTGAGGGTTTCCATGGAGAAGTCAGGTGTAATTTTGATAGGTCTGCCTTTATATGTTACCTGTCCTTTTTCCTTCGCTGCTCTTAATATTCTTTCTTTATTCTGTATGCTAGGTGTTTTGATTATTATATGTCAAGGGGTCTTTTTTCTTTGGTCCAGCCTATTTAGGGTTCAGTATGCTTCTTGTACTTTCATGGGAATGTCCTTCTTCAGATTTGGAAAGTTTTCCTCGATGATTTTGTTGAATATGTTTTCGGCACCTTTGAGCTGGGCTTCCTCACTTTCCTCTATGCCTATTATTCTTAGGTTTGGCCTTTTCACAGTGTCCCACATTTCCTGGATGTTTTGTGTTAAGGATTTGTTGGATTTATGATTTTCTTTGGTCGATGAATCTATTTCTTCTAGTTTATCTTCTGCGCCTGAGATTCTCTTCCATCTCTTGAATTCTGTTGGTTATGCCTGTGTCTGTAGTTGCCAATTTTTTGCCCAGCTTGTCTATTTCCAGCATTCCTTCGGTTTGTGTTGCCTTTATTTTCTCTATTTCAATTTTCAAGTCTTGAGCTGTTTCCTTCACCTGCTTAATTGTTTTTTCTTGGCTTTCTGTATTTTCCTTAAGGAATTTGTTCATTTCTTCCACTTTTTTTTTTGTTTGTTTGTTTTTTTCCTCAATTTTTTAAGGGATTTTCTCACATCTTCTTTGAGGTCCTCTATCATTTTTATGATAATTTTTAAGTAATTTTTAAGTCGTACCCTTCTGCTTCCTCTGTTTTGTTGTTGTGTTCCATTCTAGTTGGTGTAGATTCCCTAGATTCTGGTTGTGTTATGCTTGTCTTTCTGCTGTTAGGTGTTCTCTTGTATTGCCTTCTTCCCATAGCTTCTTCCAGTAGGTGTTGTTGGGGTCTCCCCCTGTCTCTATGTTACTTCCCCGATGGGCTTATGTGGGTCTTAGATTCAATATCTGTAGTTCTGTGTGGTCCAAGCTCTCTAGGAGGTTTCTCTGCAGACAGGGATCCACGGATGGGGTCAAGGATGAGGATCCAGAAGAAGATGCCAGTAGGTACTCACAGTGGTCCTCTGGCCAATAGCTCTGGCCAATAGCTCTGGCCTATAGCTCTGGCCAATAGCTGGCAGAAGAGGACAAGGGCTGAGCTGGAGGTTGAGAAGGTTTTGCAGAATAGTTGGATCTCACTGGAAACTGGAGCTCTCCAGCTGGGACCTCTTTCTTTGGCAGAGGCCCGTATTTGGGGGTCAAGGATCTTGCTAGCAGGAACTTAGAGTGGACCCGCAGAGATAGGCGGATCTCTGGGTGGGGCCCCGGGACTCCAGCAGAGGACTGGAGGCGGGATCAGAGACCAAGCAAGAGGAAATTACGGGTGTTCCCGCATGGATAGTCAGGTCTCCTTTGTTCAGAGTTGCTCCGAGAAGTTTCCGAATTAGGGTGGACTGTTGGCTCCACACTCTGTCCCAGTGCTCAACCAGAGCGGCAGGACCATGGGTGGGGTAGGGCACAGGGTAGGGGGGATAGGCTGGTGGTGGGGATGGGTGGGGGTGTATCAGAGCTCCAAGGGTGCTCTCGATGGGGACTGGAGACAGGAGCAATAGGATCAGGGACCAACCCAGGGAGTTCGGGTGGGGGAGGGGGGAAAAGAGGTAGGGGACAGGCAGCCCCAATTGGGCCCAGACTCACCTCTAGCCAATAGCTGGCAGAAGAGGACAAGGGCTGAGCTGGAACTTGAGAAGGTTTTGCAGGATAGTCGGATCTCACTGGAAACTGGAACTCTCCAGCTGAGACCTCTTTGTTTGGCAGAGGCCTGGATTTGGGGGTCAAGGATCTTGCCTCCATTGTCATTTTCAATGTTCTGAATCCTTGTTACTAAGTCTCCCATGGTTTGTACAAGTTCCTTATTTTTTGCTTTAATCTAAAATAATTTCTTTAAGAATATCATAATAATGATGAAATCCATTGCTACTATAAAAAAATGTGTATAACCAGTATATACTGGTTAAGTCATGATTTCCTTCTGCTAAAATTCCTTCTATACATGCAATAAAAGAATTCCTAAAGTCCTGCATCATAAGATTATCCGCCATAGGTTTGGAACAATTGATTTCAGATATTATATCAGATTAAATTGCAAAATATATTGCAATTACCTTATCAGGATCCTGATGTCCTGGAATAGATGGAAGAATTCCAGCAGCAAGGAGGCTTTATGCTGAGTAGTGTAGGGTTCTGTTTAGTTGCAGATCTCAATCTGCAGTAATAACACCTGGACAGTAGGTGGCACAGGTGTGTTGCCAAATGGTGTACTGTGGCTGGAGATACCTTTGACCTTGGGCACTGTAAGTTCATATCTATCTAAGAAATATTGTTAGGTGAAAGAGTAAAATCAAGATTTTGGTAGATTGCTAGGATTATAAGCAGAGACTGCTCTGCATGGGGTCACATCACAACATGACAGGATGGGAGAGGGATTGCAGTGGAGTGAGTGACGCCAAACCATAGCCCAAACTTGAAGCAGGGTATCAGTAGTAGCCCTGTTACCGGCACAGCCAGAGCCACTTGGAGAAGGCTGAAGTTTCCAGGTATGGGGCTTAGTGCCCAAAATGGCTTTGGAGGTGGCAGATGGAGTGCTGTGCAAGTCAGCTGGGGGGCAGTCGCAGAGGCACAGGGGAGGAAACTCAGACTAGTGGCAGCTGTAGCCCTTAGGCCCTCACAAATGCCTGTGAGCACTTAAAAGTGGCAAGGCAAGGTGTAACACAGCCTGGATGAGACCTGACCCTCCCCCCAAGATTGGTGGAAGTCTCTATCGCACTTCTAACACCAGATATCGTGGTTTAATACAGATCAGAGGATACAGATAAGCTGAATAGATGTTTATTCAGAGAGGAATAAATTACAACAGAGACAGATGAACACCAGCAGGTTCCTGGTCCCGAGGAAGCCTCCTGATGTTCTTCTCTTCTGGTCCTGCAAGCCAGAGAGCACCCTGGGGCCCCTACCCCAGACCTAGTTCCCCCAGGTCACATCTGTCACTGTGTCCACCCACAATGGGTGTGGTCAGTGCCACAGGTGCTGACAAAGTGAATATCTCACTACCCATATCCACAATTTCAGCCCCACATAAAGTTCTGGAAGGAAAACTCCAACCCAAGGAAGTTAACTACATTCACAAAAACATAGGCAATAGATAATCCCATGTCACCAGCATCAAAAAGAAAAATCAGGGAAAATTTACTAATATGCTCACAGTATCACTGTCAACAAGAAATCTAAAACCAACAAGAATTAACAATCAATGGTCCTTATTTTCCATCCTTATTAATGGTCTTAATTCACCTATAAAAAGACACAGGTTGACAGAATGGATACAAAGACAGAATCCATCCTTCTGCTGCATACAAGAAACACATCTAAGCTTCAAAGAGAGACACTATCTCTGAGTAAATGGTTGGGAAAAGATCTTCCAATCAAATGGACACAAGAAGCAAGCAGGTGTAGCTTTCCTAATGTGAAACAATTTAGACTTCAAAGCAAAATCAATCAAAAGAGATGAAGACAGTCATTTCATACTCATCATAGGAGAAATCCATTCAGCACAAAGTCTCAATTCTGAACATCTATGCCCCACAAACAAAGGCACCCACATTCGTAAAAGAAATATTACTAAACTCAAATAACACATAAATCTTCATACAATAGTTGCAGACTTCAATACCTGACTCTCACCGCTAGACAGGACCACCAGTCAGAAACTTAACAAAGAAACAAAAGAACTAACAGAAGTTATGTCTCTATTGGGTTTAACAGATATCTATAGAACATGCCATCTAAACGCAAAAGAATATACTCTCTTCTCAGCTCCACATGAAACCTTCTCTAAAATTGACATAGCAACATAGCAAACCTCAACAGATACAAAAAGTTGGAATGCCCCTTGTATCTTTTCAGACAACCATGCTTTTATTTTGGAATTCAACAACAACGCAAATTGCAAAAACACTACAAACTCATGGAAAATGAACAATGAGCAATTGTACCATTCCTGGATCAAGGAAGAAATATAAAAATTAAAGACTTCCTAGAATTCAACGAGAATCAAGAAACATCATACCCAACTTTGAAAGCAGTGCTAAGTGGATAGTTCATTGTACTAAGTGTTCACATAAACAAATGGGAGATAGTCACATTAGAAAATTAACAGAACAAATGAAATTTCAAGAACAAAAATAAGGAAACTCACCCTGGAGGAGTAGACACCAGGAAATAATTAATTGGAGGACTGAAATCAACAAAGTAGAAACTAGGAAAACAATATAAAGAATCATTGTAACAAAGAGTTGGTTTTTTGAGAAAATGAACAAGATAGACAAACCTTTATCCAAACCTCAAAGCAGAGAGAGAATGTGCAATTCAGCAAAAATCAGAAATGAAAAGGGGGGAATATAACAATTGACACTGAGGAAATATAGAGATTCTTCAGGTCATACTTTGCAAACCTATAATCCACAAAATTAGAAAATTCAAAGGAAGTGGAAAAATTACTGGATAACTATCACTTACCAAAATTAAATAAAGAACAAATAAGCAAATTAAATAGACCTTTAACTCCTAATGAAATAAAAGCACTCATCAAAAGCCTCCCAACTAAAAAGAGCCCAGAGCCGCATGGGTTCAGTGCAGAATTCTACCAGATATTCAAAGAAGAGCTAATACCAATACTCCTAAAATTGTTGCACACAATAGAAGCAGAAGGTTTATTACCAAACTCTTTTTACAAGGGTATAATTACCTTGGCACCCAAAATACACAAAGACACAACAAAGGAAGAGAACTACAGGCCAATGCCCCCCATGATCATTGATACAAAAATACTCAATAAAATACTGGCAAATTGAGTCCAAGAATATATCAGAGAAATCATCCACCATGACCAAGTAGGCTTCATGCCAAGGATGCAGGGATGGTTCAACATATGAAAATCTATCAATGTGATCCACCAAATAAACAAACTGAAAAAGAAAAAGTCATATGATCATCTCAGTAGATGCTGAAACAGCCTTCGACAAAATTCAACACCCCTTCATGATAAAGGTCTTGGAGAGATCAAGGACAGCAGGATCATACTTAAACATAATAACAGCAATATACAGTAAACCAACAGCCAATAGTAAACTAAATGGAAAGAAACTCAACACGTTCCTCTAAAATCATGAATAGGGCATGATTCTTCAATATTTTACTTGAAGTTCTAGCTAGAGTGATAAGACAACAAAATGAGATCTAGGGGATACAAATTAGAAAGGAAGAAGTCAAACATTCTCTATTTGCAGATGATATGATTGTTTACATAGCACTAGGGAACTCCTACAGCTAATAAACACCTTAAGCAAGGTGGCAGGATACAAGATTAACTAAAAAAAGTCAGTAGCCCTACTATATACAGATGATAGAGGGTCTGAGAAAGAAATCAGAAAAACATCAACCTTTACAATAGCCACAAACAACATAAAATACCTTGGGGTAAAGCTAACCAAACAAGAGAAAGACCTATACAGCAAGAACTTTTTGTCTTTAAAGAAAAAAAAATTAAAGAAGATACCAGAAAATGGAAAGATATTCCATGTTCTTAGATAGCTAGGATCAACAGAGTAAAGATGGCAATCTTGCAAAAAGCAATCTACAGATTTAGTGCAATCCCCATCAAAATCCCAGCACAATTCTTCAATGACCAAGAAAGTACAATACTCAACTTTATATGGAAAAACAGAAGACCCAAGATAGCCAAAACAACCTTGAACAATAAAGGAACTATCCCTGACTCCAAGCTCTACTAAAGAGCTATAGTCCTGATATCAGTATAGTAGTTGCACAAAAATTGAAATGTAGACCAATGGAGTCTAATCGAACATTCTGATATTAACTCACATACCTATGAATACCTAATTTATAACAAGGCAGCTAAAATTGTACAATAGAAAGAGGAAAGCATCTTCAACAAATGGTGCAGTCATAAGTGAATACTGGTGTGTAGAAGACTGCAGATAGAACAGTGTTTATTGCCATGCACAAAATATAAGCCTAAATAATTCAAAGATCACAGCATATATCCAGCCATACTGAACTTCTTAAAGGAGAAAATGAGAGGTACTCTTTAATGAATTGGTACCGGAAGACAGCTGCCTGAACATAACTCCAGTAGCCCAGACACTGAGATCGCCAATTAGTAAATGGGACCTGATGAAACTGAGGAGCATCTGTAAGGCAAAGGACACATTCAACATGACAACAAGGCAGCCCACAGACTGGGAAAATATCTTCCCCAACCACACATCTGACAGAGGGCTGATCTCCAAAATAAAGAAAGAACTCACGAAGCTAGTCACCAAAACACCAAATAATCGAATTGCAAATTGGGGTACAGAACTCAATAGAGAATTTTCAATGGAGGAATACAAAATGGATGAAAAACACTTTAGAATGTTCAATATCCTTAGCCATCAGGGAAATGCAAATCAAGGCAACTCTAATACACCATCTAACTGCTGTCAGAATGGCTAAAATAGGAAACTCCAATGACAGTTTATGCTGGAGAGAATGTGTATAGAGGGGAACACTCCTCCAGTACTTCTGGGAGTGCAAACTTGTACAGCCATTTTTGGGATCAATATTTTTTTTAGCAAAATGTGAATCATTCTACCACAGGATCCTGCAATTTCACCGTTAAGCTTACACCCAAAAGATGCACATCCATGCAACAAAGACATCTGTACAACTATGTTCATAACAACATTATTTGTAATAGGTAGAACCTGGAAACAACCTAGATGCCCTACAACTGAAGAATGGATAAGAAAATATGGTACAATTACTCAGTGGATAAAAAAAGGGAATCTTGAAATTAATGGGCAAATGGATGGAACTAGAAGAAACTATCCTGAGTGAGGTAACCCTGTCACAAAACGACGAACATGGTATGTACTCACTAAAAAATGGATTTTAGACATAGAGTCATGAATTCCCAGCCTACATTTCACAGTGCCAGAGATGCTAGGAAACAAGGAGGACCCTAAGAAAGACATAGGAGGTGCCCAACAGAAAGGAAAAGAAACAAGATCTCCTAAACATATTTGGAGCTGGGGCAAAGTGAGTGGAGAGGAAGTTAGGAGAAAGAGAGGGGGAAGAGAGTAGGGAAGAGGAGGACAGACAGACCAGGAAGACTGTGTCAGAAGAGGAAAAGAGGAGAGCAAGAAAAGAGATACCATAATAGAGGGAGCCATTATAGGTGTGAAGAGAAAACTGGCACTAGGGAAATTTGCAGATACCTACAAGGATGACCCACCCCTACTAACAATCTGAGCAATAGTGGAGAGGCTACATTAAATGCCCTTCCCTGATTATGAAATTGATAACTACCTTATATGTCATCCTAGAGCCCTCATCTAGTAGCTTATAGAAAGAGAAGTGAAGCAGACACCAACAACTAAACACTGAACCAAACTCCTGGAATCCAGTTACAGAGAAGGAGAAGTGATGGGCAAAGTGGTCAAGACCAGGCTGCAGAAACCCACAGAGACAGCTGACCTGAACAAGAGGGAACTCATGGACCTCAGACTGATAGCTGGGAAACCAGCATATGACTGACCCAACTCCCCTGAATGTGGTTCTCAGAAGGCCTGGGCAGTCTATGGGTCCACTGACAATTGAACCAGGATGTATCCCTTGTACATGAACGGACTTTGGGAGCACATTCCTAATGGAGGGATACTCCCTAAGCCTAGAGACACAGGGGCAGGCATAGACCCTACCCCAACTTATTTGACTGACTTTTCATTATCCCTAATGGAAGGTCTCTCCCTTGCTGGTGAGTGGGTGAGTAGATGGTGGATGGCATGGGGGGGATATGTAGGGGTTATGAAGATGGGAGGGAGAAGTAACTGAGACAGAGATAAATAAGAAAATATATTAAATAAAAAATAAGAAAATTAAATCCTAAATACACCAGCATTTGTAAAGGCAACAACAATACTCACATTTTTAAATACTTGCATTAGATGATAATATTATTACAACATGATGATTGAGGATACACGAAGGAATGTTGAAAGAAATGGGAGACCTAAACCTTCAGTGTAAACTATATATACTGCATCTCTGTATCTGCTAAGATATGATGGAGTCATTTTGGCTTAAAAGGGCTTAAGGAGCTTCAGTATTTCTTGGATTCTCCTGGTATCAACATCAATTCAAAATGAGTGTCCTATAGATTTCATAAAGTCCGATTTCTCTTGTTCTCCCAGTGTACAGTTATTCTACTAAAAGGAAGGTTTGGAGAAAGACTGAGAGTAAAACTCTTAGTTGTTCCTACCTCAGAAACATGACTATCCATTTATTCAAGATGTTCTGGGTCTGCAAACTACGTTAAGTCTCAATATTGGTTCATGGACTGAGATCTCGTTTAGTCACAACCTAATGTAGTCTTTCTTTAATTGTTTTAATAATTCTTTGCTTATACAGATAAACAACCATTCAGTAACTCCTTACTTAATTCATGTCTGAAAACAGCATGATTGATTATCCAGGACTAAATGTTCATACAAATTATGCCACCATTAAATTCACTTATCCTTTACTAAAAGTTATGGTTTAGGTCATGATGGATGTTTCTTTGAGTATAGTGCCCATTATTATATGTACAGTCACCTTGCATTTGGCAACTCAGTGCTGACCATTGGTCACATCGTCTCTGGTGTTAGTTAAAACCTTTGCATTTAGTTGATCCAACTGAGCAGCAGAGTCTCCAACACTCAACATAGACTTCAAATGGGCTGTTGTCATTGTTATAATTTTTATTCATATATGATTAGTGAAGGACTTGTCATAGGGCCATTCCACTGTGGAGGATTAGGTTTTTGTACAAAGAATCCATTCTATCAGTGAAATTTCACTGATCATTAAAATCCCTTTTTCAACACTAAGCCAAGTAGTAGCAGGCCTCTCCAATACGTTTTCACTGGGTCATCAGTTGACAAATACTTCAGCCAATCATCGAAACAACTTGTGTCACTCTCTTTTTAAAATTATGTGACTAATCCTATTTAATATAAATCACCACTCAGAGTGCCCTTACTTTAATAGCCAGCACATTCCCAGGCAGAGACTTGAATTTTCACTATATATCAGCGACCTTTAGAGTGACAGCTCTGGTTTGATTTCCTTCAACTTGACTTCTGTGACTGCTCAAATGAAGATTTTCTTCCAGGGCACACTTAGACACATTTGAACTATTTACGTGCATCTGTAGCTGTCAAATAGCACTGGGTTAATTTTTATCATTTTCCTCTTTATCCAGAGATGTTTGGAACAATTGAACACCATCATCATTTTCTCTATTTCTTTTTCAGAAATCCATCACAATTGGTGAATCAAGAAATTCAAATGCATTTGTCTCTTTTTCCAACCATAGGCTTTGGTTCTCTCTGATTTCTTAGAAAGGTCTGTAACTGGAGAAGTTTCAGTCACTATAGGTGTCGCCAAATTGCAAAATCTATTCTAGATACTCCAATATTTGCCCTCATATTTCTGCTGCTTTAGCATTACCTCTAATACCTTATTTGTCAGGATCCTCTAGAGGACCAGAACTTATAGAATATATATTTATCTGTATCTGAATATTTGTATCTTTCTTACATCTATGTATGTATGTATGTATGTATGTATCTACCTATCTTTCTCTCTATCTTGGTGAATTATTAGAATGGATTGCAGGTTGTCATCCAGCTTATTCAACAATTGTTGTTTACCAAGATAAGATCCAAGAAATCAGTAGGTAGTCTGCCAACAAGACTGCATATCTCAGAATGTTTTCAGTGTATTTGATTCATGATCAAATGAACTGTAATGTCAGCAAGGTATGGACTTGATAGTGACAGTGAGAATAAGGCAAAATGAAAACAAACTTACTTCTGTTGGGCCTTAAAAGACTCAAGCCCAAGGCCAAGTAATCTCAGTGTAACTTCCTGAGCTTGATTAGTGTTTAGAGACCTGTCTCTGGCCAACAACTTCCATATGTGAATAGGTGAGCATAGTCTCATCTGAAATTGCCTCTGCCCAGTTACTGCTGACATGGTGGGATTTCACTGGCCCTTACACTTCACACCATCCTGAGATCTCCACCAACTTTCTCAATGCTATATAAGTATCTGCCTGTTACAAAAATACTGAGATCCTTCTGTGACAAGGCTCCAGACTCTGGTTCTGGCCAGCAACTAGGAGAGGGCCTGGTTTGTCAACACACTGCATCCCACTCAGACCCGGAAGAGACTGGCTGGATTGGCCCTTCCATAACACTATCTGCCAGA